>NW_026057585.1:634780-669605 GCF_023721935.1 Panthera uncia
TGAAAAAAAAATTAAAAAAAAAAAGTAAAGAAAAACTTTTCACAATGTCTTATCAAGAGTGGAATGAGGCACCTGAGTGGCTCATTCAGTTGAGCATCTGGCTTCAGCTCAGGACATGAACTTACTACTTGGCTCATGGGTTTGGGCCAGAGTCAGGCTCTGTGCTGACAGCTCAGAGCCTGGAGCCTGCTTCAGATTCTGTCTCCCTCTGTCTCTGACCCTCCCCAACTCATGCTCTGTCTCTCTCTCTCTCTCAAAAATGAATAAACCTTCAAAAAAATTTTAAAAACGTCCTTTTAACAGGTGAAAGATTGTTAAATTTTAATTTTGTACTGATATTCTATTAAAACTTATATTAGGGGCGCCCGGGTAGCTCAGTCGGTTAAGCATCTGCCTTCGGCTCAGGTCATGACCTCACAGTTCGGTTCGTGAGTTAAAGCCTCACATCAGGCTCTCTGCTACCCATTGCAGAGCCACTTCAGACCCTCCCCTCCCTGACCCCTCCCCTGCTCCTCTCCCACCTGTGCACACATGCTCTCTGTCTGTCTCTCTCCCAAAGATAAATAAGCAGGTAAGTAAGTAAAACTTATTTAAAAAAACTTTTATAAAAATTCATTCAGTGTTAGCCACCTTGATCACACAGGTAAGATTCTTCCTCTCTCCTCTCCAACTTTATCTTAGTTTGCCCTTTATTCTCCTCTTATCATTCTGAAAGAACTAGTTATTCTGCTTGCGGACAAAATTATTCTTTTGTTTCCTTAACAAAAACCCATCTCCATACATCATAACCTTTTCTTACCAAAAATACATCCTACTTTCTTTGCATACAGTTATTTCCCTTATTATTTCTAGTATTTTTAAGGACATTAAAATTAAAAAAAAAATTTTTTTTAATGTTTATTTATTTTGAGAGAGACAGAGACAGAGTGTGAGAGGGGGAAGGGCAGAGAGAGAAGGAAACAGAATCCAAAGCAGGCTCCAGGCTCTGAGCTGTCAGCACAGAGCCCAACATGGGGCTTGAATTCACGAACCATGAGATCATGACCTGAGCCAAAGTCAGACACTTAACTGACTGAGTCACCGTAGGCGCCCCTATGTTAGAATTCTCAACCTATTAAAACCTTAATTTCTAGTGAAAATGAAGAAGTAAGCAATTGTGAACTGTGTGATGCCAGCATGGTGTAGATTGGCAAATTTATGAATACATTTTATGATTTCTATAAGCATATGCTTCCTCATAGTGCAGTTTTTCAGTGTGGCACAGGACATGTTTACTAACAGACTCCAATATGTTTGGCTAACTCTGTAATAAGAGGCCACAAGTAGGTAAACTTGGACTTATTAGCAATTAATGTTTTGGTATTTTTTTCTTTTTTTTGTTTTGTTTTTTTTTTTATGAATGTTTATTCATTTTTTAGAGCATTAGTGGAGGAACGGCAGAGAGAGGGAGACAGAGGATCTGAAGCAGCCTCTGTGCTGACAGCTGAGATCCCGATGCCACTCCTCTGCTGTCATCATTGTTGTCCCATGTTGTAAACGGCCAGTGCCTCAGATTTGAACATGAATGTGATGCACCTGAGAGTCTTGTTAAAATGCAGACTGCTTCAGTAGTTCAGGAGTAGAGTCTAAGAGTCTGCATTTCTAACAAACTTATTTCACCACCTTTATTTTTCTCATTTTTTATGAGATAACCTCAAGGTTTAGTAATCTAGATCAAGAATTTTGAATGCCTGTGTAAAAAATTAGAAAGTTTTGGTGCTTATCTGGAAGTTCCAGAATGTCAGAGCTGGAAGGATCTCGGAGGTCATTGAGGTTTATCTCCTCACTGTATGGCTAAAGTGTGGAGGAAGGAACAAGTTCAAGGCCAAAACTAAATTCTCCCATCTCCTGTGATACTGGTCCTCACTTGTAACTCTTTCTCCCTTAATTTTCTCAGGAATCCCTAGAGTGCATAGAGTGTGCGCATATGCAGTGTATGCCTCTTATTGAGTGTACAGAGTCTAGAAGACCAGGCACCTTCCCCGCCCCTGGGATGTTCATGGCCTAAATAAAAGCCATTCTCCCCACTTCTCCTAGATGTTCACATCTCCTATCTTTTTCCAAGTTGGTAAATGTAAATTCAGTAACAATAAAAGAAACTTAGTGTTATGTGTGGCAAATCATGATGAACCAAGAAAGAAAGCTAAGAGTTGGGGGAATTAAATCTTAACATAGATGTGTAAGGATAAACACACCCTACCTTTAGAACAGCTTTCAGGGGCACCTGGGTGGCTCAGTCTGTTAAGTGTCTGGCTCTTGATTTCAGCTCAGGTCATGATCTCACAGTTCGTGGGTTCAAGCCCCGTGTCAGAGCCTGCTTGGGATTCTCTCTGCCCCTCCCCTGCTTGTTTTCTCCAAGTCTGATTACAACTCACAAATTTGATTTCATGAACTTTAAAGGTTCTAACCCTGAATTTTGGGGCTTAGAGTCCTAGTCACACAGAATATTGGGCTGAACTGGATCTGAGTTTGATTCAGTATGGTAACTTTCCTTTACTGAAGATGAACTCCCATCTGCAAGGAAAACCTCCCTATTGTTACACTATTCATTTTCTTTAAATCCCATTTAAGCCATACTTATTCTAGGAAGACTTTTTGTCTATATCTTATTTACTGTTTCATTTAGTATACCCTCAGCATTTATATACTGTTTTTCCTGATTGCCATGTGTAAGTGTTTGGTTTTGATTTCATTTATGTTTACTGTGTCCCCAGTTAGACTGTTAATTCCACATGGGCAAAGATCCTATATTCTGTTTCTATGGGACACTCCCATTTCCTTATAATTTTGTACCCGGTTGACATTGTAATCAGTCCTCCATTAACCTGTGGTTCTTGCAAGGTACAGGTGCTTAGCTCTGCCATGGCATCTTCCTTATACCTGTTTCTCATATGCCCATCCACTTCGTTTCCCTACAGACGCAAAGCTAATGAAAGAAAAACTGTCACAGGCCCAGCTCTTTCCCAGAAGCCTTGAGGAAGGCCTGGGCTTTGAATATGCAATGTTCCATAATTGTGTTGAAGACAGGACAGTTTGCATATTTCAAGGAGGTCCCTACCTGCAAGGAGTACCTGGGTAAGAATGACAGATAACATCCCATAGATCAGTAGAAGTCTTGATCTGAAAGATTATTAACTTATAGTATCCACATATATCCATAGACTACACTAAAGACATTATAGTGGCAATGTAGATACATATTTATTAACATGGAAAGGTGTTTATAATTATTAAATCACAAACTCATGGGACAGAACAATAGAGTATAATTTGAGAGTATTGTTAACATGTTAACAGCAGTTTGTCACTAGATGGTGGGATTATAGGCCTTCAATTTTTTATTTTTCTTTGTTTCTGTTTATCTACCTTTCTTACATTGTTAAACAGTGATGTGTGCAGTTAAATAAAAACATAAATTTCTTACATTATAATTTAGCTTTCTGCTTGATTGTGCTCTGATTACCATTAAGTTCTGGTGTATTACCAATACTATGCTATTATGTTATGACCAAAAATGCTGGGGACATGGATATTATTTGACATTCAGTTCATTGAACATGGACGAAGTGAACCTTTCATAAGTAAATTATATGGAGATGTTCTTGGATAATTTCTCCTGAGAGGCTCTGTTTTTAGACCTTTTGAGAACTTTCTCTTTCTCTGTTGTAACTAGATTCCTTCACGGAGGTGCCATTGCAACCATGATTGATGCTACTCTTGGTACGTGTGCTGTAGTAGCCATAGGAGTTGCCATGACTGCCAGCCTCAACATCAGTTTTAAAAGGTAAATTCCTGCATATTCTCTGCTTTTTAGATGTCATGGGTCAGGCTCCCCAGTGGCAGACCCTGAGACAAAGATTTGTGTGCAATGATAAAAGTGGTCCCAGGGGAGACTAGCACAGGAGTGGGAGGAACAGAACAAACAGGGTAAAGGAAGAAGCCAACCAGACTGGGCTGTCGTCAAAGTCCTGCAAAGGGCAGCTTCAGCCTGATCATCCAAGGGGCTCTGGAGTGAACTGTGTGCCTCTGAATTGTTCCTACCTCGAGGGAACTCTGTCACACATCAGTCCTACGATGAGGGCTGTCCTGGGGACCAAAATTCCAAGCACTTCGGGCTTTCTGTGTTTGAGCAAAGCAGTTTCTAGGCAAAAATAACCAAACAACAAAAACAAAGGTGAGAAAAGGATCGAAGGGGATCTGAGTGGAGCACCAGCATCCACTGCCTAACAGGACATCCAAGCTGTATAACTTCACACAGAAATAAAAGGGCAGGCAACAGGATGAGTTTGGTATCCATCAGAAATAAAGCCCAGCATGGTCTTCCTTAATTCTTTGTTCCTACAGCGACACATCTACAGTTAACAAAACAGTGTGGAAACTTGCATAGGAAGAGCGAAAGAGCAACAAGGCAAAACAGAGTTTAAGAACAATTCAGTAGATGAGGTCTCCAAATGAGGTTTTATGGGTTATTGCTTTGCACAGTGGGGGGCATTTAAGATACAGAACATCTCCATTTTCTACCCCAGAGGGTTGTCTGGTTTGTGTGGCCATCATCCGGAAGCCATGCCTTGTAGACTATGGATTTATTTAATATAAGTAATCCTTAGTGAGGCATTCTACAGAAAAGGGCACTTCCTCCTAGGTGCTTTTTTCACTTAATTTCTGGGGCAGCAAAAGTTTTTCTGTAAATATTTTGTTTTGCAGTCCGTACTGTCTCTAACATAACTTCTCAACTGTGCCATTGCAAAACAAAAACAGCCATAGACAATACATAAATACATAAATGAATATAGCTGTGTTCCAGTAAAACTATTTACAGGGGCGCCTGGGTGGCTCAGTCGGTTAGGCGTCTGATTCTTGATCTCAGTTCAGGTCACGATCTCACAGTTTGTAAGATCGAGCCCTGCATCAGTCTCTGTGCTGACAGCAGGAGCCTACTTGGGATTCTCTCTGTCTCTCTGTCTCTCTGTCTCTCTGTCTCTCTCTCTCTCAATAAGCATGCTCTCTCAAAATAAATAAACATCTAAAAAAATAAAATGTGTGCGATCTCTCTCTCGCTCTCTCCCTCTCTCTAAAACATTTTTTTAAAAATTAAAAAAAAGAAAACCCTTTATTTACAAAAACAGGCAGCTGGCCAGTGGGGCTATAGTTTGCCAGTTTCCTGGAGGCCCAGTTGAAAAAACTAGACAATGTCATTTATCGCCTTTTCCCTGGAGGGTTTCTGTCTGCTCCCCATCTCACACATACACATACACATACACATACACAGGCCTGCATGTGCACACACATACACATATGTGAAAGAATTGGAGGCCAGCTGCTTTAATTTCTCCCTCCTCAGCTGCCATAATAGTAACTTCAAAATAAAAATGACTTAAGGTAGAAATGTATCACATAAAGGAGTCCAGAGGAAGGCTTTCTGGGCTGGTATGGCCATCTCCCTGGTTCCCAGAGACGCAGGCTCCTTCCAGCTCACCTTTTCACATTACAGAGTGGCACCAAGAGGCATCACATGTCCTGACAGCAGGATTGAGGGAGGGCAGAAGAGCCATCTCCTTTTTTAGGAGACTCCCTGGACGTTCCACACAACACTTCCATTTAAAGTCAGTAGTGGGGCGCCTGGGTGGCTCAGTGGATTGAATGTCCATGCTGACAGCTCAGAGCCTGCTTGGGATTCTTTTTCCCTCTCTGCCCCTTCCTCCCCTGCTTGCTCACTCTCTCTCTCAAAATAAATAAATAAACAAAATTTGGGGGGGCACCTGGATGGCTCGGTCGGTTAAGTGTCCAACTTTGGCTGAGGTCATGATCTTGCGGCTCTTTGAGTTTGAGCCCCACATTGGGCTCTCTGCTGTCATCATGGAGCCCGCTTTGGATCCTGTCTCCCTCTCTCTCTCTCTCTGCCCTTCCCCCGCTCGCACATACACACTATCTCTCAAAAATAAATAAACATTAAAAAAATAATAATAAAATAATCAGGGGGACCTGGGTGGCTCAGTTGGTTAAGCATCTGACTCTTGATCTCAGCTCAGTCATGATCTCAGGATTTGTGAGTTCGAGCTCCACGTCGGGCTCTGCTGACAGCAGGGAGCCTGCATGGGATTCTCTCTCTCTCCCTCTCTTCTCCTCTCCCACCCTCGGAAGGAAGGAAGGAAGGAAGGAAGGAAGGAAGGAAGGACGGACAATCAAATTTTACTAAATACCTCAGTAAATAAAATAACAAGCCCGGTATTGGGGTTTTCCCTTAATGTGGGTTTTTTGCCATGAACACAATTATCTCAGTGATCATAAAACTTATTATTTCACCTATACTTATTCAAAATTTTTCATTGTGAGCTTAATTAATTTCTTTAGGATGTCAACATTTCTATTTCCCTCAGGTTAGTATACTTATTAAGCTCATTAGGCATCCAGTAATGGTGTCAGACCCTGGCAGAACCATTTCAGTTAACTGAACTTGTAGGTTCTGGGCAGTCATCCTGGACATTCTTGGTGGGTCAGGATTTTTCCTTTGAAGGCAATCGGTGTACATGCCTGAGTTCATGAAGCCAAGCCCCTGTTGGCGTCAAGATTTCCTTACCATGTCAGAGGACTTTGCGGACCTACACTTTTTCTTGTAACCTACTACTTCTCCTTTTTGGTATCCAAGTCCATTGTATCTTCATTGTATTTTTTTCTGCTTTGGTTTATGGCTTACCTACAATTAAGTGCATCTCATTTAATTGGCAGGCTCCATCTCCCAGGAGACAAGGACATGAGTTTTCTTCCAGCTGGGCAAGACATTTGCCTTCCTTCTAGCTGGTTATATTCTGTCATCAGTCCTTTCTGTTAAGGGTACAATTCCTGCATTTTCTTCAATTGTTTGGCTTCCTGACAGTTCTCTGACTGTAGGGGAAAGGGTTAGTGAGGGTTCTTACGGAGATTGTCTGAAATGGCATTTGTCCCTGAATGTAAATCTACCGAACGTATATAGATGTTTTCGCATGTCAGCTTACCTGCATGTCACACACTTTGAGGGAACATAAGACGTAGTAGCTCTGATGGGCATGATGAGGGCTGTCCAAGTCTTCGCCTGCCCTCAGTTCATGCAGATTTGTAAGTACCTTCAACTAAGGCACTTGTTGAATGTAGGAATCCTTTATAGATCTTCCCGTACAGCTCAGAAAAACTACCAGATTGTTTATGCCGTGTGTAAACATAATTCTTTGAATGCAGCCTCTCCAAACCTGACCTATATACACCCCTTACTCTGTGTCTGCAATGTCCTTTCATAGAGTAAAATACATGTGAGACAGACATATACTGTGTAAAAGAAACACTTACTTGTCAGCACTGTTCTCTGTATGCTTAAAAAGTTAAACTTATCCTCTCATAACCATCCTTATTTTTGAATTATAGCTATAGTTTTATAATTCTTTCATTAACTTTTCCCTCTTTTGAGAATCATTAGGGACTCCTGGCTTTCCATAACATAGTTAGTTATAATTATCACCCTCTTTTCTGTGCTTAAATTGCATTTGGCCTGTTAGGAGTCTCTTTAGACGGACTCCTGTCCATTCATTTCTATCCAGATATATTTTTAAGTACTTTTGTCTCCAGAGAGACCATATAATGTACTGGTTAAGAGGACAGACTTTGGAGCAGGTTCAAATGCCCATTTTGCCACTTACTAGCTGTGTGACCTTGGACAGGTGACTTAGAGGTTGATAATATACTATATAGGGTCATTATGAGCCATCAACTAATTCATGTAAAGCACCTAGGACAGTATCTGGTGATATAACAAATAGTAAATGTTGGCTGCTTCTTATTTTTAACGTTGTTACTATCATTACTTTTGTAACAAGAAGGCATGTCTGTGTCAAGACATGGAATAGCTGCTCTACAAAGATTCCTGATTTCTTTTTAATGGAGAATAGTGCTAAAGACTAGGAAAATATTAGATGTGTTCTCATGGTGGGCAGGATAACCTTGCTGCTGGGCCATTTCTGTGTCACAGCTGGAAAGTATTTAATGTTTAATAAAGGATAGGAGTTCATAGTGGTATTTTAGATTGAACAGGTTTTGTGCCTTACATTTTTAAAATACTTTTTTGAGGGGTGCCTGGGTGGCTCAGTCAGTTAAGCGTCCGACTTCGGCTCAGGTCATGATCTCGTGGTTTGTGGGTTCGAGCCCCACATCGGGCTCTGTGCTGACAAATCAGCCTGGAGCCTACTTGGGATTCTGTGTCTCCCTCTCTTTCTGCTGCTCTCCAGCTCATGCTCTGTTTCTCTCTCTCTCTTTCTTCCTCTCTCTCTCTTTCTCCCTCTCTCTCTCTCTCTCAAAAATAAAACATTTTAAAAAAATAAAATTTAAAAATAAAATTAAAAAAAATACATTTTTGAGTAGTGTGAAGTATATTCATATTGTTGTGAAACAAATCTTAAGAACTTTTCCGTCTTACAAAACTGAGACTCTATACCCATTAAATAGTAACTCCCTATTTTCCCATCCCCACACCCCCTGGCAACCACCATTCTGTTTCTATAAATTTGACTACTTTAGTTACTTCATGTAAGTGGAATCATACAGTATTTCTCTTCTTATGACTGGCTTGTTTCACTTAGCAAAATGTCCTCAGGGTTCGTCCACGTTGTAGCATGTGACAGATTTTTTTTCTTTTTTTCTTTTTTTTTTTTAATTTTTTTTTTTTAACATTTATTTATTTTTGAGACAGAGAGAGACAGCATGAACAGGGGAGGGGCAGAGAGAGAGGGAGACACAGAATCTGAAGCAGGCTCCAGGCTCTGAGCTGTCAGCACAGAGCCTGACGCGGGGCTCGAACTCACGGACCGCGAGATCGTGACCTGAGCCGAAGTCGGCCGCTTAACCGACTGAGCCACCCAGGCGCCCCCAGATTTTTTTCTTTTTTAAGGCTAAATAATATTCCATTGTATGTATATGCCACATTTTGTTTATCCATTCATCCACTAGTGGATATTTGGTTTTTTTCCACCACTTGGCTATTGGAAATGATGAACATGGTTCATCGCAGTAGCTGTGGCTGCTCTATTAACAGCTCAGAGGTGGAACACGTCTATCACCACAGAAAGTTCTCTTGTACAGCGCTGGCTTAGTACATTAGGCTGTTACTGGCAATTTTTTATTGGATGTTTTTCCAGTGATAGTCACTCTAAAGGGAATTGGGTGAAAATGTTTTATTACAGAAAATGAGAGAAGCTGATGGGACCATCCCATGGTCCCACTTTCACTTCTTTAAAGGATTTCAGCTCCCTTCAGACTTTACTCTGGGTCTTCAGAAGGGACAGCCTGAATCCCTGGTGGCCTCTCTGAATCTAACCTCGAGAACAGCTTAGACCCAGGTGCCCAGTCGCCACCTGAAGTCAGTGACACTCAGGAGGGAGGGGCTGTGGATAGCCGCTGGGGTCATCTCAGGTAAAGGGGTGTTTTATCTGACGTGGTTGGTCGCACATGATACCAGTTATTACAGACTGCCACCCTTCACAAGCACTTGGTCATCTCAGTGTTACATAAATCTGATAAAAACTAATTTTGTCTCCCTTTTTTCTTCTGCAGGCCTATCCCCCTCGGTTCTGTTGTTGTGATAAATAGTCAAGTTGATAAAGTTGAAGGAAGGAAATTGTTTCTTTCTTGTAATATCCGAAGTGTGGATGAGAAGACCGTGTACTCAGAGGCAACAAGTAAGAAGCTATCATTATCTCTTTTTTGGGTTTGGTTCAGTTTGGTTTGGACTATTTTGGGTTTTGTGTTTGAGGTTTTGGAGGCTGTTTTTATTTTTGCTTTGCTTTGGTTTTATAATCCACAAATGCTCAGAAATTCTCAAGTCCCTGTCATGCAAAACATAAGTTAAAGGTATTCTTATACACTACTGGTAGAAAGCTACTTATCAAAATGTATCCAGACTACAAAGTCATGTACTCTCTCACCCATTTCCAGGACTTTATGCCACTAACGCGTGCAAAATTACAATGTAGAAATTGCTGTGCTGTCACAGTAATTACATTACTCGTGTAAAGTTATTTGGAGTAGCAAGATTGGCCAAACAGATATCCATCAATATGAGACTGGTTAAACGACCATATTGAGTATGCCATAAAAAGTTCTGTGGAATATCGTGATGCCATAAATAAGAATAAGGAAATTCCTTAATTATGGAGCTATCTCAACATATGTTGAATGAAAACCACAAATGTAGGACAGTGAATGTTGTATGTTATCATTAGTATGAAAACTGTAAAGAGACCCTTTCATTCTCGTCCCCTTTTCTTCCTCTTTCCCTTTTGCCCTTTCCTTTTTTCCTTCCTGAATAATTTACCTCAAAACCAATTAGGTAGAGTAGGCATGGTAGGCTTGGGATTGACCTGGAGGCCACAGCGACCCATGGCTGTGATGGCCCAAGTACCATGTCAGAGCCTGAGTGGAGTGAGGAGGGTGTCCACATAGGCAAGTGTCTGGTGGAGGATGTCAGAGCCCAAGTAGGGTAAGGCACAGCTCCACATGGGGTGTCAGAGCCCACGGGGGACAGTGGCATCTATATAGGCTGGCAGCTGAGATGGGAGCTAGGTTCCTCACTGTCAGAGAAGGCATTTCCAGATATGGAAGGAGAGAAAACTAGAATGAGCTCTGTGGGTTGGAATTGGAAATCTTGGACATGAATGTTTTCCCGGTCTTTTGCTCTTAGATATAATATGAATAACTTCATATATCATCATTTTACCCACATTTTGACAAGTTAGTCTCCAGTGGTTCCGGAGGAGACCATTCTTTGTACTAGTCTCACAGTTTTTCTGTCAGCTTGCCATTTCAAGATAAAAAGTAATACATGGCAGTGAGGGGAAAAGATCTGTATACACCTGTGCTGCATAAATCTTCAGGAATGCCACACAGACAGTGGTTCCCTCTGGGAAGGAGGCCAAGTAGGTTGGAGGGAGAGACCACCATAGGCCCTTGTACCTTGTGACGTGCTTATGTCAGTGGATTACCAGCACAGGAGCTAGGTTTTGTGGTACCTAAAGCTTGCACAATTTAAGAAATTTAAGCAAAAGGATGTAAAATTGGGTACAAACCTGAATTTTTATTTCAAATGGGGAAGGAAACCCCAACATGCTGCTGCTGTCTGGGAAATGCACATCCCTTCCCTCTGAGATCTCTACAGGCAGTTTACCAGAAGAGCTTCCAGATTGTGTCCTTGAGCACTCGCAGCCCCTGCTCTCACAGGGCCTTCGCAAGGGAAGAGCCATTGAAGCCTTACATCTGTAGCTTCGGATTTAGACAAGTTCATGTAGATATCCATTAATTTTTCCTTGCTTCTATTCTGTTTTATCTTATTGGACCTCAAATGCCCAGGTTTGGGTTCATCAGAATCTTTGAGTTAGGACACACAGGCTCATTGGTACGTGAAAAACACTCATCTTTTATTTATTCATTCACTAATGTGTTTATTTTTTAATTTAATAATAAACATCCTGAAGCCTACCACCAACTAAGAACCAGAATCTTAATATTATATCCCTACCTAATTTCTTTCCCATCTCATCCTCCTGCTCCCCCCCCCCCGAGGTTTAGTAAAGTATAATTAACATACAATATTATATTTGTCCACACCTTATTATTTTTTTGTTGAGTTTTATCATCCTTATATGTGTATACCTCAGGAATATACAGTTTAGTTGTTTGTTTTGAACTTTGTGAAAAAGAGATCATACTATTTGTACATTTCTGGGAGTTGATTTTCTTTTCATTTAGTTTCATGTTGCTGAAGTTCACCCTGTTGTTGGCCTGTAGTTTCCTCATTTTTCCTGCTGTATGATATTCCATTGTGTGACTAAACCACAGTGGATTTGTTTCCTCTCATCACGTTGGGCCCCAGATTCCTATGAATGGGCTCTGTGAACATTCTGTGGTGCACACGGGCAAGAGATTGGCAGATAGTTAGGAGTAGAGTAGGGGAGTGTTCAGCTCCACAGGGGAACACCAGCTTGTTTTCTAAAGCTATACCAAATTATACTCCCACTAGCAAATACATGAGATCCCTATCTTCTCTGGCAATTGGTAAAGTTAGACTTCTGGATTTTTGCCAATCAAATGGTTATAAAATGTTATCTCTGTGTGATCTTTTTATTTTTCTGATCACCTATAAAGATGAGCATTTCTTCATATATTTGTTGACCATATTTGTTCCCATTCTGTGAAATTCCTGTTTGTTCATGTTTTTTGTATTTTTCCTTTTTTCCTTTGTTTTTTAACTGATTTATAGGAGTTCTTTCTATATTTTGTATTAAACTAATGTTTCCATTGGATATGTAAGCTGCACATTTCACTTTCCAGTATATAAGTTGTCTTTTATTTGCTTTAATGTATCTTTTTCTATGAACAGAAGGTTTTCTTCATGGTAATATAGTTGCATCTATTAAGTTTTCTTCCTTATGGTTAATGCTTTTTGTGTCTTCTATTCCTCCACACCTACCCCACCCCCCAAGTATCAGCTGTTTGCAGAAATGATGGATAAAAGAAGCAGGAGGAAGATCCTGAACACTTGGAATCCACAGTCAATTTAAAAACTCCATTCCAGGCTGTGGTTTAGGTGTCCTATCTCCCTAAACCTTTCAATATCAAAGGTTCCAAATAGCTTAGTTGTAATTTCACTTCCTTGTGTATACATTTCTACTCGGAGAAGTCCCATCCAATGGCAGTCACCTTCTGTTATTTTGTTTGTTTAGGTTTATTTGTAAAGCTGGATCCTAAAACAAGGTTGACATAAACGAGCTTCTGGTACATTCTACACCAGTCTGTGTTAGGGTCTCCTTCCCTCAGAAGAAGCTGTTGTGCCACTCCTGCTCTAATTACCTGCCATTGAGTCCCCCAGAGGGTGAAGCCTGCTAACACACCTTCCTGAACAGATCTTCAGAATACAACTCCAGGGACTCTGGTGCCATCTTCTAAACTCTTCAACACAGAAGTACTCCTTGTGAGAGTGGCAGCAATTATTTGTGTCTCCTTAGGATAAGTGTCTGGTTCACATGACTTTGAATGGGTTCCTTAAGGCTGCACAAGCATGCCTTGTGCACAAGCACAAGCACATGCACAAGCATGTCTGCCCCGTTGCTGCCTAGAGAGAAAACTCATACTGAAACTCTTACCACAAACTTGGATATGCCAGAAAACCAAAGGAAGTAATGAGGTATGTGTGCGTGTGTGTGTGTGTGTGTGTGTGTTATAAATTACAAAGCTAGCTTTATTGTATCCAAACAAATTTTTTTGGCTACAGTAGGAAGTGCAGCTAGTTCCTATTGGAATGAATAACTCAACTCTGAATCCTAGAATAAACAGCTGTACGATTTTTTTTTATGTTTATTTATTTTTGAGAGACAGAGAATGAGCATGGGAGGGACAGAGAGAGAGGGAGACACAGAATCCGAAGCAGGCTCCAGGCTCTAAGCTGTCAGCACAGAGCCCGATGCAGGGCTCGAACCCACGAACCATGAGATCATGACCTGAGCAGAAGTCCGACGCTCAACCGACTGAGCCACCCAGGCGCCCAACAGCTGTACCATTTTTAATATAAACTGTCCCTTGTGTCTTACCAACAACATAGTTTATCATCACTGGAAGAAGCCCATATTTATTTCCTAGATATCTTAATCCATTCAGTCTGCGATAACAAAACACCACAGACCTGGTAACTTATATACAACAGAAATTTATTGCTCACAGGTTTGGAGCCTGGAAAGTCCAGGATCAAGTTACAGCACAGTCACCCTCTGGTGAGGGCTAGCTTATGGGCTCATAACTGGTACTTCCTCACTGTGTCCTCACTTGGTGGAAGGGGCTAGAGATCTCTCTAGATCTTCTCTTATTAGGGCATTAATCCCATTCATGAGGACTCCATTTCATTATTTATAATTCTTAAAGGACTACCTACTAATACCATCACATGGGCATTAGAATTTTAACATAAGAAAGGTTTGGGGGGGTGGGGCACAAACATGCAGACCATAGCATTAGCACTGTCATATCCAAGTTAATACAGTGGGTGATTTGAAACAACAGGAACTCTTTGCCTCACGGTTCTGCAAAGAGAAGTTCAGAGTCAAGGTTTCTACAAGGCCCAGCTCCCTCTCAAACCTATAGGGAAGGAATTGCTCAAGCCTCTCTTCTAGCTACTGGTAGCTTCAAACATTGCTTGACTTGTACATTCATCATTCATGTCTTCACATGGTGTTCTCTGTGTGTCCTTACATCATCTTCTCTCTGGGCATATCTGTCCACATTTCCCCTAAGGACACCACTCATTGGTAGGACCCATGTCAATGACCTCACTTTAACCTGATTACCTCTATAAAGACCCCATTTCCAAATAAGCTCACATTATCAGGTGGGGGGATGTGGACTTCCAAAACACCTTTTGAAGGACACAATTCAACTCCTAACAGAACCTTAGACAAGATGAAAAATGAATTGGGAGACTAGTATTCTAGGAAACATATTCTGTTTCTAATAGAGTGAATAGAATCTATTGCAGACAAGAGTCTGGGCTTCATTTCTTGTCTTTTTTTTTCCCCCCTTATTAAAAGTTTAGGTCGAACCCATGTGAAATAGCCATTTTTGAAGGTCTCAGTGGTCAAATATTGGCCATTTCCTGTGGCTCAACTGAATGATTTAGGGATAGCCTTGTGGTAACCTACCCAGTCATCCTTGCACAGCTGAAAGATCAGCTGGACTCCTCCACTGCCAGACCCAGGTGACCTTGGGATGGCCCAGCCCATGGAGGACTCCCATCCCTAGGGCCTACCTGTAGTTCCCCAGCCGTAAGAAAGGCCTCAGCAGAGGGTCAGGGTCACAGCGATAGTGAGGCTAGCAGTTCCCTCTCCCTGGAAACCCTGGTAGAGCTTGGGGAGGTGCCTGGCCCAGAGCTGTGCAGTTGCATGTCTGCCTAGTCTTCTGTTTAATGAAACTAAAGACTGGGCTCCTGGGAGAGCCCTCTCAGCTTGCTTCATGGATAGTAGGCATGTGTAAAAATGGGATGCTGAAGGGAGCCGGCACTGCTGTCTAGTTTCCCTCTGGTAGAAAGGAGTTTAGACACAGAAAGTACTTAAACATTTCATTTATTTGAACAGGCTTGCCAAACTCCTGAAGCACACCAGACCTTCATGTAAGGCAAAAAGAACCTAATAGAAAGAATGCCAAAAGAACCATTTTTCTTCTTTCTATTACATATGTGCACACCTCCCTTCTGCCCACATCAAAGGTTTTAGTTCTCACACTGGTTCGATGGCGTCCGGGCTGCATTGCAGCATGTGGGGGCCCTGGCTGATGCAAAGGTCGGCTAAGGGGAAAGCTAGGTTGCTAATACAGGGGTTCCCCACATCAACCGAGAGCAAAATGGTTTCCCTGCTTTGCAGCAGACTGTTCCTGGGCTCGACAGAGCCTGCATTCTTGCCTTCATCATATTGTATTTTGATAAATATGCAAGATTGGCAGAAGATGACTAAACAGAAGGAGGGAGGTGTGTGAGAATTGTGCTGGCCCCACTCCGTCACCAGCTTGCTGAGTAGCTGCTGCTGTGCAGCCCTTCCTGCCTGGCCCGCTCTTTACCCTGGGGGTTAGGGGGCACTTTGAGTGAAGATTATGAACTGTTGGGGGTCAGTGTTAAAATATCCTTGAACTATCAGACCAAACAGAATTAGGAAGTAAGCTTTTGCTCTTAACCCCAAATTTAAGTTTCTAAATGCCTAGGAAATATAATAGATACTCATGTGCAGAAATACGTTGTTGGGGGAATTTAAAGGACAAACAAAAAATAAGATTAATTTTTTTATCTAATGGGAAATGAGTCAAGAAAAACCATTTTTCTGAATTAAGAAACTTCTGTCCTTCACGTTCCTACGTTTCACTTCCCATTACCTTCTCGAGACCCTGACTTTCCCTCTATCCCAGGGAATCATGAGGCCAAATTTATTATTCTATTTAATAGCCATCATGGAACCCTAGACAGACATCTCTTTCAATGCCAAGTATACAACATTCTTTATGGTAGAGATAAGAAAATCTCTTTCAAATTTGAATCATTGAAAGTCATGGATTTTAGGGGCACCTAGGTGGCTCAGTTGCTTAAGCATCTATCTGACTCTTGTTTTGGCTCAGGTCATGATCTCATGATTTGTGAGTTTGAGTCCCGCTTTGGGCTGTGTGCTGACCGCTCTGAGCCTGCTTGGGATGCTCTCCCTCTCCCTCTGCCCCTCCCCAATGCCTGTGCTCTCTCAGAATAAATTTAAAAAAAAAAAAAAAGTAATGGATTTTATGTCTCAGGAAGGTTTAAAAACATTTTTTTAATTTTATTTTTAAGAATTATCTACACCCAACATGGGGCTTGAACTCACAACCTTTTTTTTTTTTTTTTACGTTTATTTATTTTTGAAGGGGAGAGAGAGCATGAGCAGGGGAGAGGCAAAGAGAGAGGGAGACACAGAATCCAAAACAGGCTCCAGGCTCCAGGCTCCGAGTTGTCAGCACAGAGCTCGGTGCAGGGCTCAAACTCAAGAGTCTTGAGATCATGACCTGAGCTGAGGTCAGACACTTAACGAACGGAGTCAGCCAACCAGGTGCGCCACAACCTTGAGATTAAAAGTTACATGCTTTACAGACTGAGACAGCCAGGCGCCCCCAAGGAAGGTTTAAAAAGTTTTTTTCGATAATCCCTACCATGATCAGCTCAGAATTACAGAATTGGCTTATTTCTCATCTTAGTTATTGATTTAAAGTTAAGTGGACTAACCACAAAGATAAGAAGAAAAAAAACTATAGATCAATATCCTTGAAATATCTATTGAAAACCCACGGCTAATATTATATTCAGTAGTGAAAGACTGACCACGTCCTTACTAAGATCAAGAACAAGATTCGGATTCACAAGGTCACTACTACTATTTAACACAGTACTAGAAGTCCTAAGCAGAGCAATTGAGCAAGAAAAAGAAATAAAAGGTACCCAAATTAGAAAGAAAGAAGTAAAACTATTTGCGGATGACATAATTCTATGTATGGAAAATCCTAAAGAATCATCCAAATCCTTCCCATCCTCCACACCTTCACACCTACTAGAGCTAATGAATGAATTGAGCAAAGTTGCAGGCTACAAGACTTCATAAAAATTAAGAACTTTTGTCCATCAAAAGACATTATCAGGAAAGTGAAAAGATGACCTAAGAATTGGAGAAAATATTTGCAAATCATATATGTGATAAGGGTTTAGTATCCAGAATATATAAAGAGTTCTTAAAACTTAACAAAAAACAACCCAACTTAAAATGAGCAAAGGATTTGAACAGGTCTTTCTCCAGACAAGAGGTACAGAATGCCAATCAGCACATGAGAGGATGTTCAACATCACTGGTTATGAAGGAAGTGGATATCAAAACCACAATGGAATACCACTTCATACTCACTAATATGGAGATACAGATATAGAGATATATTTTTATGGAAATAACAAGTGTCAGTAAGAAGGTGGAGAAATGGGAACACACACATTGCTAGTCATAATTATAAAGTGGTACAGTTGCTGTGGAAAACAGTTTGGTGATTCCACAAAAGGCTAAACATAGAATTACCATATGACTGAGCAATTCTACACCTAGGTATATGTCCAAGAAAAATGAAAACATACATCCACACAGAAACTTATACACAGATATTTATAGTAACATTATTCATAATAGCCAAAAGGTGGAAACATCCTAAATGTCCATCAATGGATGAATGGATAAACAAATTGTGGTATATCCATATACTGGAATATTATTTAGCCATAAAAAGGGATAAAATACTGGTACATGCTACAACTTGGATGAACCTAAAAAACATTATATTAAATGCAAGAAGTTAATATCCAGAACAGGCAAATCCATAAAGACAGAAAATAAATTAATGGTTGCCAGGGAATGAGGGGAGGAGAGAACTGAGTGTGATTACTTATGGGGTGGTCTTCTGGGGTGATGAAAAATGTTTGAAACTAAAGAGGTGGTGATAGTACAACATTGTGAATTACGAAATGCCCTGAGTCATACATTTTTAAATTGTTAGTTGTATGCTATGTGAATTTCACCTTAAAGACACATGCACACACATGCACAATGAGATATCGCTTCACACCTACCAGGATGGCTTTTGTTAAAAAAAGAAGGAAGGGAGAAGTGTTGGCAAAGATGTGAAGAAATTGTAACCCTCGTATGATGCTGGTGGGGATGTAAAATGGGGCAACCACTATGGAAAATAATTGGCAGTTCCTCAAAAAGCTAAACAGAATTACATATGAACCACCAATATATACCCACCGAATTAAAAAGAGAGACTCAGGGGCACCAGGGTGGCTCAGTCTGTTGAGCGTCCAACTTCAGCTCAGGTCATGATCTCGCGGTCTGTGAGTTCGAGCCCTGCGTCAGGCTCTGTGCTGACAGCTCAGAGCCTGGAGCCTGCTTCAGATTCTGTGTCTCCCTCTATCTTCACCCCTCTCCCAATCATGCTCTGTCTCTCTCTCTCTCTCTCTCTCTCTCTCTCTCTCAAAAATAAACATTAAAAAAAAGAGAGAGAGACTCAGATACTTGGATGCCAATGTTCCTTGCCACATTATTCATAATAGCCAAAAGGTAGCAACAACCCAAATGTCCATCAACAGATGAATTGATGAACAGATGAGTGGTGTGTGTGTGTGTGTGTGTGTGTGTGTGTGTGTATTTAAGAATATTATTCAGCCATAAAAAGGTAATTCTGACACACACTACAACATGGATGAACCTTGAAAATATTATGCTAAGTGAAATAAGTCAGACAAAAAGACAAATATTGTGTGATTCCACTTGTATGAAATATCTAGAATAAGCAAAGTCATTCAGAAAATAGATTAAAGGTTACCAGAGTCTTAAGGAGAGCTGAGAATGCGGAGTTACTACATAATGGATATGGTTTCTGTTTGGGTGATTAAAAATTTTAGGAATAGATAATGATGATGGTGGTACAATATTATGAATGTGATTCATGCCACTGAATGGTACACTTGAAAGTGGTTAAAATGGCTAATTCTATGTTACATGTTTTTTCCCACAACTTTTTTTATGTAAGTGGTTTTATTTATTTTTTTAAGTTTTTATTTAAATTCCAGTCAGTTAATGTACAGTGTAATATTAGTTTCAGGTGTACAATTTAATGATTCAACACTTCCATACAATACCCAGTGCTTATCACAACAAAGGCACTCCTTAATCCCCATTACCCATTTAACTCCTTAATCCCCTCACTCCCTCCCCTCTGGTAACCATCAGTTTGTTCTCAATAGTTAAGAACCTGTTTCTTGGTTTGCCTCTTTTTTTTCCTCTGTGTTCATTTCTTTTGTTTCTTAAATTCCATATGAGTGAAATCAATATGGTATTTGTCTTTCTTTACATTATTTCACTTAATATTATATTCTCTAGCTCCATTCACGTCATTGCAAATGGCAAGATTTCATTGTTTTTTTTTATGGCTGAGTAATATTACATTATATATATAGGTATAAAATTGCCCACATCTTCTTTATCCAGTCACTAGTCCATGGACATTTGGGCTTCTTCCATAATTTGACTACTGTAGATAATGCTGTAAACATCAGGATACATGTATCCCTTTGAATTGGTATTTTTGTATCTTTTGGGGTAAATACCTAGTAATGCAATTGCAGGATTGCAGGGTAGTTTTATTTTCAACTTTTTGAGAAACCTCCATACTGTTTTCCAGAGTGGCTGCACCAGTTTGCATTCCCACCAACTTGCAGGAGAGTTCCCCTTTCTCCACATCCTCACCAACACCCGTTGTTTCTTGTGTTGTTGATTTTAGCCATTCTGACAGGTGTGAGGTAATGTCTCATTGTAGTTTTGATTTTTATTTCCCTGATGATGAATGATGTTGAGCATCTTTTCATCTGTCTGTTGGCCAGATGTTGGCTGTTTTCTTTGGAAAAATGTCTATGTCTTCTGCCCATTTTTAATTGGATTATTTGGTTTTTGGGCGTTGAGTTGTATCAGTTCTTTATAGATTTTGGATACTAACCCTTTATCAGATATGTCATTTGCAAATATGTTCTCCCATTCTGTAGGTTGCCTTTTAGTTTTGTTGACTGTTTCCTTGGCTATGCAGAAGTTTTTTATCTTGATGTAGTCCCAATAGTTTATTTTTGCTTTTGCTTCCTTGCCTTCAGAGACATACCTAGTAAGTAGTTGTATGGCCGATTTCAAAGAGGCCACTGCCTGTGTTCTCTAGGATTTTGATGTTTTCATGTCTCACTATTAGATCTTTTGAATTTCTTTTTGCGTATGGTGTGAAAAAGTGGTCCAGGTTCATTCTTCCCGCATGTTGCTGTCTAGTTTTCCCAACACCATTTGTTGAAAAGACTGTCTTTTTCCCATTGGATATTCTTTCCTGCTTTGTTGAAAATTGATTGAGCATATATTTTCCCCACAACTTTTAAAAGTCAATGTAATATGCAAAAAAAAATTGAACTGTACACTTTAAATGTGTGAATAATATTTTATATAATTTCTATCTCAATAAAACTGTTCTTTAAATAACACAATGCAAATACAAGCAAAGCACAAGAAAGTGGCAGAGCTGTTATTGGTACTACCAGAAGTCCTTTATTAGCCATGTTACAAGGACAAAACCACATCTACATTTCATTAATCTCCCTAAAAATACTATTATAATAAGGTTTTTCTGATGAAAGCAAAACTATGATTTTTACTGATACTAAAAAATTACTTCAATTGTTAAAAAAAAAAGTAAGTGGGCTAGAAAAAGTATCAATCTTGTGTCTGTGATAAATGTTTACCTGGTAGATCTTGTTTATTTTACTGCTTTGGAGAAATTAAAATTGCCGAGGTAAGTGACTATGAAGTTTTCGTTTTCTTCCACTCCTGCCTTCTCAACCCAGACAACTAGGCATTCTAGACAGCTTCCATTCCCGCCAGCAAAACTTTTTCAACCTCATTCAACTTATCTTTAACTCTTAAAAAGCTTTCAGTACAATGATCTGAATCTTACCTAATTGCCTAATTATCTAACAAACTGATAAGAAGCCAGAAAGTTCCTTCACTGATGTCTTAACTTCAATTTTTTTTTTAATTTTTAATTTTTGAGAGAGAGAGAGAGAGAAAGAGAGCATGTGCAAGCAGGGAAGGGGCAGAGAGAGAGGGAGAGGCTCTTAAGGAGGCTCCACACTGAGCACAGAGCCTGACTCGGGGGTTCGATCTCACAACCATGAGATCATGACCCGATTCGAAATCAAGAGTTGGACACTTAACCTACTGTGCCAGGTGCCCCTTAACTTCAAATTCTTTTTTTTTTTTTTAAGTTTATTTATTTATTTTGAGAGAGAGAGAGAGACAGAGTGTGTACAGGGAGAGAGCGCAAGCAGGGAAGGGGCAGAGAGCGATGGAGAGAGAGAATCCCCAAGCAGCCTCCTCACTGTCAGCACAGAGCCCAATGCTGGGCTCGAACTCACCACCATGAGATCATGACCTGAGACGAAATCAAGAATCGGACGCTTAACCGACTGAGCCACCCAGGTGCCCTGAGAATTAGGTAATTTAAATGCTAGTGGCACAGATGATCCCAAGCTAGATAATGGTAGGAAGATTTTTATGAAGCAAGATTTTTAGGAGAATTTTTATGTAGCAAGTTTTCAGATCTAATTAATGGACTGATATCAGAGTGGTATTTCCTGAGTAGACACTGTACTTACTTGTGATAAAAGCCTGGGGGTGATGTTGAAACAAAAACAGGGGTTTTTGTTTCATTTACCATTTACTTACCATTTGCAACTATGTGCATGGAACTAGAGGGTATTATGCTAAACAAAATTAGTCAGAAAGACAAGTATCATATGACTTCACTCATATGAGGACTTTAGAATACAAAACAGATGAACATAAGGGAAGGAAAGCAAAAGTAATACAAAAACAGGGAGGGGAACAAAACATAAGACTCTTAAATATGGAGAACAAACAGAAAGTTACTGGAGGGATTGTGGAAGGGGGGGATGGGCTAAATGGGTAAGGGGCATTAAGGAATCTACTCCTGAAATCATTGTTGTACTATATGCTAACTTGGATGTAAATTAACAAATAAATTGAAAAAGTAATAAAAATTTTAAAAAGGAAAAAAAGGGTTAAATATTGGCAGCAAATAAATCACAGAGTAGACCAAGAGTTTGTGATATTTTATTTTTTATTTACTTATTTTTTTTAATTTTTTTAATGTTTATTTTTGAGAGCGAGCGATAAGAGTGCAGCAGGGGAGAGGCGGAGAAAGAGGAGAGAGAGAGGGAGACACAGAATCCGAAGCAGGCTCCAGGCTCCGAGCTGTCAGCACAGAGCCCAACGTGGGGCTCGAACTCACAAACCGCGAGGTCATGACCTGAGCTGAAGTCGGACGCTTAACCAACTGAGCCACCCAGGCCACCCTGAGGTGGCTATTATTCTTGAATCTTGTTTACAGTTCCTTTTCTTTGTCACATGCATCCTTACCTGTGGTAGTAGATTTATTTTTCCTGAGAACAATAAGCCACCTCAGAAAGGGAATCAACAGCCTGAGTGTTGTCTACTTAGAACACTTATTAAGTTCGTGCTCCTGACTCAGCAAAGGTACACAGCTAATTACAGCTTTATAACATCCACCCCCAGCCCTTGACATTTACTTACTTGGTATTGTTATTTTTTCAGAGGGCTTTTTTTTCCTGACCCTAAAATGGACACTAACAATACACTACTATCAAAATTTGCCTTATGATGAAAACTTTACCAATTTCATGACTGGGGTATCATTCTTTATAAAATATAAAGTTTACAAAATTCAAGTTTGAAAACCCTGGCCTTGAATCAGTGATCAAGGAAATGTCCATCCTCCTCTGCCTTCTTCCAGATCTCCATCCATCACACTTATACACTTCTGTGCCTGGGTTTGGAACGACAGGAGGACAGTAAATCCTGGTGTTGGAGGCTTGGGATCTGGAGTCAGGATGACCCAGATGCAAATCCCAGGTTTGCCTCAGCTTCCTCATCTATGAAATGGTAATAATCAGAGTACCTACTTCATGGGGTGGCTCTGTGATTTCAGGAAATTTATTTAACCAGTTTGCTTACTGGTAAAATATGGCCATCAGTAGTATCTAAGAAATAAAGGAGGTAAGGCAATCATGTGTTTATACAGCGTCTGGAAAATTATGATTTTAAGTAATACCTATCACTGTCTTTGTATTCCTTGTACTGCTGTAGGCTTGAACCACTCTAGATAAGTCTTATGGGCCAATTTGTGTCCCTTTGATTCATGAAAGGATATAGACTCTGCATATCATCTTTAACACTGCTTCTCCCGGGGACAACTCAAGATGCCATCAGCCAATGAGGGCAAAATAAACAAACATTAAAAAAATTTTTTTTTAAACCTCACATCCTGATGAGGAATGCGCTATTTTAAAAATACAGCTTTGGGCCATTTGGGTGGCTCAGTTGGTTAAGTGTCCCACTCTTGATTTCAGTTGGCTCAGGTCATGATCTCATGGTCCGTGAGATCAAACCCTGAGTCCAGCTATTTGCTGACATCGCAGAGCCTGCTTGGGATTCTCTCTCTCTCTCTCTCTCTCTCTCTCTCTCTCTCTCTCTCTCACTGCCCCTCTACCACTCATGCATGCTCTCTCACTCTCAAAGTAAAAAAAAAAAGAGAGAAAGAGGAGCACCTGGATGGCGCAGTCAGACTTCTGTGTCTCTTCCTCTCTCTGCCCCTCCCATGCTCATGCTCTGTCTCTCTCTGTCTCTCAATAATAAATAAACATTAAAAAAAAATTTTTAAGAGAATATCCCCTCCAGTCATATCTAAAATATGGAAGAAAAAAAAAAAACTTCCACAAAGTCACCCATGTCCTCTATCCATTTGTAACATGCCACACCAACGTCCCCAAGTTTCTGAAGCGCTAACTCTAGAGTTAAAGACAATCTGAACTGTAACACATCTAATGAGCCTCAGCAGAGAGTGACCACCATTACCCCTCCTCTTACTTTGTCTGCACTCCATCCCTGCTCCCCCAAAACACAGTCCTCACACTGGGACTCGCCCCCCTCGGCTGCCCCTCCCCCATCACGACTGACCTTTGTGTTTATTTCTGTTGGAAACTCTGAGGCCGAACATTCTAGACAATTGCTAAGATACAGTCATGGCCATCAGGTTTTTTGTTTTTTGGTTTTTGGTTTTTGGTTTTTGTTTTTTGGTTTTTTGGTGTGCTCACATCCCTGCCTCCTGGTCTCCTGCTAACAGAACCATGCTGACTAGGCAGGCAAACTTTTTAGGTTTCCTTTGATTCTATTGTGTGTGGAGGGCTCCCAGTCACAGCCTGGGGGCTGGGGGGCAGGCACCAGGCCAGCCCTAGTCTCTTCATCCCCTTGATCCCCTTGACTGCAGACATTGGCCTAAGGAAAGGGCACATAACCTAAGTAATCAGTCTTGCCCTGGAATAAAATCCAGGGCACGTGGATCATAGGGAAGAGACGTAGACAGATTCAGATCTATTTTGGAAACACAACCTAGGAGACTTGATTAACCACAATGAATTTGAGTTTCTCCCTCTCTAAGGTGAGGGACTTAGACCAAAAGCTTTTGGAGGCACCTCCAGAATCAGACAGTCTGAAGCTCTGTAGGAGTTCCACTTCAAAGAAGTCACTCTGTCTGGTCTAGCCATGCCCTTTCAGGGACAGGGTACCTGACAAAATTGTGCCTCCAGGGAAATGTTACTTCCATAATTTCAGACTCGGAGTTGTTGTCCCCCTTCTCCTCATCAAAACCTACTTTCAGGTTCCCAGTTAAACTAAGAAATAAAATAACTAATAACTGCTTCCAGTGTGACCCTTTACAGGAATATTTACTGTTTTTGGTTTTGGGGTTTTTTGTCAGGAATATTTAAAATATTTACATCTTAAAAGAGAAGCAAAACTTTAAACTATGATGAACAATGCATGGCACAATACCTCTCAATATGACAATATGTAAACAGGTGAGTGTGTATGCGTGTGTGTGAATATGTGCACATGTATGGTGTTTATGTGAGTGTGCGAGTGAGCATGTATGCATGGGAGTATGTATGCAAACGCCATGTGTGTCCATACATGTGCATTCGTATCTCTGAATGTATACATGTGTGTGGCCATATCTGTGTATGTGTTTGTGAGTGTGTGTACACCCATGTGTACATTGCATATACATGTGTACAGTATGATTTACATATGTGAATGGGTAGACATGCACACACAAACCCATGCATGTGGTGTGTGCATGTATATATACCCATATCTGTGTATAAGTGAGTGCAGCTGTGTGAGCACATGTGCACATATATGAGCGTGTGTGGCCATGCATAGTACGTTTGTGAGGGTGGGCATGCCTGCCCCTGTGTATGTGTGCACTATAACAGCCAGGTGACTCTGGAGCTGCAGAAGGCAGGGGCAAGGAGTAAAGCACTGGCATTCACAGTGTCTAGGAACCAGGCCACCTCAGACTAGCAGAGGGCCCCAAGGAGGGAACAAGGCTTTCTCTAAGCCAAGGAACTCTACACCAGAGCGGCTACAATATTGTTCTTTGCTGACAGGACCACCAAGGCACAGTGGTGATGCCATGTGCCCAGTGCCCAATGCCCAGCCATGGACAGGAGAGCTGCCCTCTAAAGAGCCCACGTCTCCTGAGCTCCCATGGCCCACTGAAAGCCAGCAGCCCCGGCCTCAGGAAAGGATCTTTCTACAGGTTCTTTACTAATTTTCATAGACAGAACCCAAGGCAGAGCCCCAACGCCAGACACTCCTGGACAGCCTGGCGTCGAAGAAGGAATCCAAGGTCAGGCTGGCTCAGTATGAAACTGAATCTTCACCTGACACTCAAAGAATGGAATGGTTCCTGTCATCTCCCAGAGATGTGTAGATGGAGCCCTACTAGTCCCCAGGAAAGGAAGAACTGGTTTTTTCAGATGCTAATCATCCAGGGTTTATGGGTTCTAGAACTCTAGTGACAGATGGGAAGCATTTGGAGAAGTGGGCCTCCCTCATGTGGACTAAGTGGAGGTCTGAGGCCCGGCTGGGGAGAAAGGGAGGTGGAGAAGGGTGGCTACAGGGGGTTAGCAGGGGAAGTTGCCCAAAAAAGAGAGGGTTCCTTGCTTGAGAAGCACAGAGGTGGGAGCTTGAGGTGGGAGAGCCTTAGGAGCCTACCCTGTGAGGGCACTGTTCAAGGCCTCCTCTGGGGCACTAGGCAGCTGAATCACCCAGTGAGCATGCTCCCAAGGCCTAGAGGAGGTTCCTCCTGGAGGCCTGAAGAAGACTTGCCTTCACATGTTACCTCACATGTCACCTCACCTTAGCCCCTGCTGTGACTGGTCAGTAGGAGTGCCACCCAGTCAGGGCCACAGGCCTTGGCTGCACACCCATGTGACTGACACGCTCTCTGCCACCAGGATGGCCATGACCTGAGGAAAGCAGAGCACTGGGCACCCCCCAGAAGCTGGTGAAGTCACCATCACCTATGTTTGGAGGGCTCACAGGCTTGGCCACGGAGCCAGTTCAACACACAGTGACACCCCTATTTCTGAGTTTTCAGGGGAGAAACAGTTCAGGATATCATGGGAGCAGTGTTAGCCATTTGATATGTTTTGGAAATGGAACGTGACCTTACTTCATGCCCCAAACTAGTAAGGCAGATTTGCCAGTGACACCATGTAGTCCCATTGATTTGAAGGTACCACCTCTCAAGTGACTGTCTAGGTTTGAAGAAGAAGGGATTTCAAGTACAGGCCTCGCCGGGAACTGTGAGCCCCACCCTGAGTGTGCCCACACACCCATTCAGGATTTGTCAGCTTTCTGAGCTTCGAGGGCGTGGCTCTCTGCCTCTTGGTAGTTCACAAATAGGTAACTCCAGCTGAGCTGTGGGAGGGGCTCTCACATCTGGAGGGAGGGGAGCTCAGGTTCCATCAGTCCTGGCACATCCCCTACCTGTACTCTGTTGGGACCCCCACCATCAGTGCAGTGATCATACCGGGCAGTGGCACCTGGAGCCAGCCCCTGCTTGTCAGCCACTCAGCTCCCCTCGGCCCCGGGCCTTCCACCACAGCCCTGTTCACCCTCTGTTATTCTTCTCTGGGTGGCACCCGCTCAGGGCCCTTCTGGGCACAGCACTTAGCAACCGCTTCTTTTAGCTCCATCCTGTGCCCAGGTTTGGTGAGCACAGGGTTCCTCTTCACCACCCCCCCCATGTTGGCTAGTCTGAGGCTAAGCTTCTGCATTTCCCCAAGCCGCTCATTCACCCATCCCACCCGCAGGCCAAAACCCTTAACAACTGGATGAAGCAAAAACGCCAAGGCAACTGATTTATCACTTTCAATACGCGACACGTATTTTCCTTTCCGAAGGCCGGCTGTGGGAGTCCAGGGTGTACAATGAATCTCAGGATGATACCTCCCGGAGGAAACCATAAACAAAGGAATGCTCTGGGGGTAGTCAGAGAGACGGGATTTGGGCAGAAGAGCAGGAAGGGCGGGGAACGAGCTTATGACCAGGTGGCATGATCAGCAACCTGCCAGACAAGATCCAGTCAGAGACGTCTAGTTTGGCTCCAGCAGTATGTTTATGAATTAGTTGCAACATTTAAAAGTTGGAAGGTTTCAGGGGCACCTGGGTTGCTCAGTCTAAGTGTCCAACTCTTGATTTTGCCTCAGGTCATGATCAAGGGTCATGGGAGGTCCACACTCAGCATGGAGCCGACTTAGGATTCTCTCTCTCTCTCTCTCTCTCTCTCTCTCTCTCTCTCCCTCCCTCCCCACCCCCAAAATAAACAAAATAAACTTTAAAAAGAAAAAGGTTTCACATAACATAAAAGCCTGGATTTGTCCTGGCTTTTCCGGAGAAATTAGGAAAGGTGGTAATTGGGCCTGTGTCCTTTCATAGCACCTCCTGAGTGGAGCAAGACCAGGATGGCCGCCTCTGAGTATCCTTCAGTTTCCCATCACTCAGCCTGGCCCCTGACCCTTGGCTCAGAAGAAGGTCAAGAAACCACCCTTCCCTGAGGTCAGGGCCAGCCTGAGCAGTCTGAAGATCAGTCACAAAGAGGGCATGAGCAGTCTGGGACCCCTCTAGAAATTGCAGGGGTGAGCCCAAGAGCCAAGTCTTCAGGAAGAAATGAGTTCATAGACCTCTAGGAAGTCCAGTACAGAAGTCCCTGCCTCATCCAGGAAGGCCAGATGGGGCCACCCTGACAAACCACTCCAAAGTGCCGGGAACCCACCATCACAGGAAGGAGCCGGCTGGCCCCCATCAAGGGAGCTCCACCACATGTCTGGAATGATCTGAGAGGGCTTCCAGGGCCCCCAAACTGAGGAGGACTTTGTAAGGTTTCTGGAAGTGTTGCTCTTTTTCTGTTTCCTCTTAGTGATTTACAGTTGTATCTCTAAGCAAAGAGTTCCTTGTGAGCTTGTTTAGCGGGAACAAGGGAGGAGGGCAGGCTGGGGAGACTAAGGGCTACTCCATGATGAAAGGGAACTCCCAAAGAGACAGAGGTGGCTATGAATTTAGATTTGGGAGCTGCTAAAAGGAAGAAAGGATCCTGAGACCAGGAAGTGATCCATGGAAACTACCAGGCCTTGGTTACCTCTGTTGCTTTGCACCACACCAGAGAAATTTCTAGATCAGTGGGTGCTGGAGCCAGTTCCTACCACCTTGCAGGAGCCAACTGTATACATCTTTCCCCTGCCTCACAGTCAGGGTAAGTGGTTTCACTGGTAGCTTGAAATCAGCCAGCTGTGGGAATATTTCTACCACAGAAGTTGGCAAAAGCTACCAGTTAGAGGTCCCCCCCACCACACCCCCGCAGGAAGTGGTTGTTAATTATTGATGGGCACACCACTGCTGGTTCTCCTGTGGACCACCTACCTGTCAGGTCTGGCCCAGGATATGCCTCTGGGGACAGGTCATATCGCAGTGAGAGAAACCCCCAGACTCCACATTCCCCCATGAGTCCCAAACAGAAAGTGAACCAAGCAGGCAAATAAGCTAAATCAAAATCCAACGGGAGTTCTGAATTATGCTGAATGTTCACTGACTTCTCTCTTTTTTCTAATTGCATCTCCAGGGGGTCCAGGTCTGGGGAGATGCTTTCTTTCCTCTGAGCTGAGTTTTCTTTGTTTTTCCTGAGCTGAGTTCACACAGAAGAAGGGTTGGGGCCAAAATTCATGCTGGGAAAAAAACCCATTCGAGGCACCGGCCAATACCTTTCCACCTCCCTGCATAGCTGACCTCCCAGCCCACATCTGCAAGGGTCCTAGTATTGCACGGGGAATCCATGACATGTGTGGAATGGTGGGGAAAGGAGTCAGAAGGGGAGAAAGTAGCGCTTTCTCCACATTCCAAGTCTTTCTCTCCCTAAATGGCCTAGAACAAACTCCTTCATTCTACTCCAGCCACTGACTGCAGGATCACACTTATGGTTTTGCCGTCGGCATAAATGTTGTTCTCAGATATCTTTATTTCTAGTCACCTTTAATCTGTCATACCATTGATCCCATTGTACTGCTCTTAAATATCACAGACATTGCCAGGTCTTTATTTCTTTTCTTTTCTGTCTTCTGGATCTCTTCCCACCCAGCTGGGAGATGGAGGTTGACCCACTGGACAGCCCCTTCAGTTTTTCGTATTGCCCTGGACAGTAGCATCCAGCTGAACTTTGGTAATCATCAACTCAAGGAAAATAAAAGTTATACAAGAAAGGATGTATAACTGGTACTTGGCAAGTGTGAGAACAACACTTTCGTAATCATAATGATGTAAATATTTAACAGTTGATTAAACCAAAAATTGTGAAACAACTCAAGTGGGAGAAGGCCTACAGGAAAATTCTCCTGTGTTTCTCCTTCATGGTTGTACCTCACTTCTCACGCCAGATGCATGGCCTTGTCCCACACCAAGCAAGTCTCTGCAACACCACCTACATGTCCTATAATTAAGCTCTGACAGTAACCAGAGTTAGATGCAGACCCCACAGGTTCATGGCTTAGTTCCACGAGACTTCAGATGCCAATGGCAAGTGGTGGGTTCCTGGGTTGCTTACAATGTCTGTCTGACTCGGCTATAAATCAGAGGTTCCCATGACCATTTTGCTCGGATTCGATCATTGGCTGGAACCATTCACAGAACTCGGGGAAACACTTATGCTTACTGGTTTATTACATAATGAAGCATATGATAAAGGATACAGATGAACAGCCAGGTGAAGAGGTGTGGTCTGAGAGGGTCCTGAGCACAGGAACTGCCATCCCCATGGAGTTGGGGTGTGCCAACCTGGAAGCTCTCCAAACCCTGTACTTTTAGTGCTTTTATGGAGGCTTCATCACATAGGCATCATGGATCATTAACTCAGTCTTCAGCCCCTGTCCCCTTCCTGAAGAATGGAGGGTGGGACCTGTTGGGGAAGGTCATCAAGAAGACGGGACTGTTAGTTGACCCATAAGTTGGACCCTGGTGATCAGAGGTCCCCACCCCCTCCCCTGTCCTTGGAATGTGGGTTCCACTTGCCTTTACTACTCCTAGAGGCTGCTCCAAGGACACAGCTTTGAGTAATGATGTGGTTTTGAAAACGCCTGCATAGTATACATGACTGGCTCCAGTTAAGGACTTTCTCTCTCACCCTAAAATGTGGCAGGTGGGTGTGGGGATCCACTTGTCCTGCTGCTGCCCAAGACTAGCCTCTCCTATAAGTTCCCTTTGCTTCTTAAAACTGCCACCTGCTAACCTGGCGTGGCCTGCCTCTTTCTTGGGTCTCTCATTGCCCTTCCCTTATGGGCTGGTTTCAGATTACACCAGGGAAGCTCCCAAGGGTTTCTTTTTTTCTTTCTTTCTTTCTTTCTTTCTTTCTTTCTTTCTTTCTTTCTTTTTTAATGTTTATTTATTTTTGAGAGAGAGAGAGAGAGAGAGAGAGAGAGATAGCTTGAGTGGGGGAGGGGCAGAGAGGGAGACACAGAATCTGAAGCAGGCTCTAGGCTCTGAGCTGTCAGCACAGAGCCCAATGCAGGGTTCAAACCCACGAACCATGAGATCATGACCTGAGCTGAAGTCTGGTGCTTAACCCACTAAGCCACCCAGGCACCCCTCCCAAAGGGTTTCAAAACCTACAGGGACTGGAAGTTCCAAGCTTTTAATTCTGGTTTGGTCTTTTTGGTGACTGGCCCCCATCCTGAAGCTATCAGAAGACTCATTATCCAGAGTTGCCTCATTAGAACAAAAGACACTCCTATCACCCAGAAAATTCCTATGGATTTAGGAGCTGTGTTCAGGAACCAGGGGCAGAGACCACCATATATATTTTCTATTAATTCACAGACGGTGTTACTTTTCTAGTCAGGCAACAAGAGATGCTGATCCCACTGGGGTGTACCATCTACAAGGGAAGTCTGGCTGTGCACAGGTGGTAAGCCAGGTCCCACGTAGCTTTCGGGCAATGAAACAAGGACTTCTTTTCTCAGGTTCAGCTATTGATTCTTCCTGGAATCAGGATAAACCTGCCAACCTGAGGCTCCTGATAACCTTCCTGGGATCAGGCCCCTCCTTCTTCCTACTCTCCTTTTCCTCCGATTCCTCTACAGTCCATGTACCCTCTTTAAGATTCCGGGGCGCCTGGGTGGCGCAGTCGGTTAAGCGTCCGACTTCAGCCAGGTCACGATCTCGCGGTCCGTGAGTTCGAGCCCCGCGTCAGGCTCCGGGCTGATGGCTCGGAGCCTGGAGCCTGCTTCCGATTCTGTGTCTCCCTCTCTCTCTGCCCCTCCCCCGTTCATGCTCTGTCTCTCTCTGTCCCAAAAATAAATTAAAAACGTTGAAAAAAAAGATTCCTCTTTTCTCTCCTGTTTCCTCCTCGAGTCCCATCCTCCCAATCAAGTATCACACATAGAGACTGGCAAGGGAATGGAGGGATGCCAGGTACCAGGGGAGGCCTGGGATGAGCCAGAGGGCATGATGTCTGGCTCCAGCCAACAGCTGCTGCATAGGCATAAAGGTGACTTGTTCCCAGATCCTTCTACTTATCTGGAGATCCTCGACCTGTTTTGTGTAAAAGTCTGCATTTTAAATGTTGACATTTTTGGCTAGACCCAGAGACTTGAAATGATGAGAAACCTGGTTTCCACATCTTTGAAAAAATTTCATTCAAACAGTCACAGAACAGGACAACATAGGCAGTGTGACTGCCGCTGGAGGGCCGAGGAGGCGGCAGGCCCAGCCAGTCCTCGCCATGAGGTTGTGGCAGGCGCCAGTGTCTGGGAAGGTATTCATTCAGCAAGACGACAGCAGCACCACACACTGCCAGCTCCAGACCAAGGAGAGCCGGATTGATAGGCAGCAGTTTGAAAAAACAATTCAAACTCTAAGTAACCTTTATGCAGAAGCAGAGAAGCTTGGGGGCCAATCACATCTTGAAGGCTGTTTTGGCTTCCCCATATTCTTACACATGGAAACCCATTATGAGAAGGTTCTGGAGACAGCGTCCCAGTATGAGAGTGAGAAGATATATGCTTTCCAAGGCCTCCCCCGACAGATCCTATTGAGAGAGGACTTCGAGTTATTGACATCACCATTTATGAAGACAGAAGTGTGAGCAGTGGGAGATAAACCTAGAACTAAAGATCCCTCCTCCAGCTGGGACCCTCATCTATCCACTGGCCGATCACAGAGTGTCCCCTACCTCCTCTCTGCTGCCAGAGCAATGGCGCCATTTACCCCAAGGACTAACTTTCTAAAATTCCACACCTGGAGTGACCACTAGTCACTCAGCATCCACTTTGTGTCTCCAAACTGTGTAGGACTCTGTAATCTTTTTATTAGTTTCTGAGAAAACACAATGAAGCATTTCACTTTTTTTTTTATTCAAAGCCATTGAGGGGCACCTAGGTGGCTCCGTCGGTTGGGCGGCCAACTTCAGCTCGGGTCATGATCTCATGGCTTGTGAGTTTGAGCCCCGTGTCGGACTCTATGCTGACAGCTCATCACCTGGAGCCTGCTTCAGATTCTGTGTCTCCCTCTCTCTCTGCCCCTCCCCGACTTGTGCTCTCTCTCAAAAATAAATAAATGTAAAAAAATATATTTTTTACAGCTGTTAAAATAAGCCATTAGTCAGCTCAACACAAAGCTAATTTCTCATCTGCCACCAAGACGGTGGTTCTCTCATTCCTGGGGCCAGCTTCCCAGGTGGCTCAAGACTTCAGCAAGTCCCATCTTAGCCAGCGTTCAGTCTTCTTTCCCCCAAAGTCAGAAAATACTTTTCTCCAGGATTTTGGTGAAAGGTAGGCTGTGTCTGTGGTTTTGCTGACGCATCTCCCAGATCTCAGAGAATTACCAGTTTTGCATGACCAAAATCTTAAAGATCGATTTCTGCTGTTCAGTTTCTCCAACTGAAGCTCATTGGAAAAATAATGCATAATGTTATTTGTTTTGTTATAGTAATTATTAATAATTAAAACAGTATTTAGTGCAATTTCCGGTTATTTTTCTTTGGAGAATTTTGCTATTGCATTACCTTGAATGTTGGGAGGATGTAGTATGTGTTGCGTGTTCCTTACAAAAATAAGTAAGTACAATAAAGTGGATGCTAAACTATCAAACACATAAATGTCCCTGCCCTGTCCCTGAATGTGTAATAAGCAAGTATAATAAATATTTTAATTATAGTTTTGTTATAAACATAACTTATGAAAAAAATATTTGATAGGAATAATACCGTATATTCCTAATTTTTAACTTGTCCCTACTGGCAAACCTTATGATTGAGAGACCTTCCTCATATACAGTATTCAGTGCACAGAAATCCTAGGATTGGTTCAAGTACAGTAAGTTCAGTGAGTTCCAACTAAAACTCTTAAGTCCGAGTCTGTGTTTATAGTTCTTCTGGCGATATGTTTTTGGTTTCAGGGTTCATTATGCCCTTCATTCATCTTTGGGATTTGAGAGCACTGTATTTGGGAGAAAGTTAAGAAATATATTAGGAAAGAATGAAACAGTTAAAAGTTTTACTTTCAGAGATACTCTAGGTGCTACTGGATTTCATATTTCAGACTTGGTTTCCTTTATGGATCTGTTAGTTATTCAGTAAATCCCATCAGTCTGTGTAATATTTTAATTGTATAAAATTCCTTTGTTACTTTATAGCCTGTGATAATGTATGCCTTTTACACCTGTTGCAATAACTTTACTGAAATAATAACACATTAGTAAAGCTTTTCTTTTTTTAATTTAAAAAAAATTTTTAATGTTTATTTATTTTTGAGAGAGAGGGAGAGACAGAGCATGAACAGGGGAGGGGCAGAGAGAGAGGGAGACACAGAATCTGAAGGAGGCTCCAGGCTCTGAGCTGTCAGCACAGAGCCCGACACGGGGCTCAAATTCACGAACCGCGAGACCATGACCTGAACTGAAAGTCAGACACTCAGCCAACTAAGCTACCCAGGTGCCCCAGTAAAACTTTTCTTAAACAAACAAGCAAAAAAGCCTTCACAGGACGTAATGAAAATATTTATATTCTAGTCTTCTGGGGCAGCCAAACACAGAAAGCAGGTGGGACAAAATCTGTAAACTTCCCTATTAAATCTGTTTGGTCTTTCAGAAACTGCCAAAAATCACCACCACCATCACCATCATCATCACCACCACCACCATCATCATCATCATCACCACCACCATCA
>NW_026057585.1:670005-686186 GCF_023721935.1 Panthera uncia
ACCACCACCACCATCATCATCACCACCACCATCATCATCATCACCACCACCACCACCATCATCATCACCACCACCATCATCATCATCATCATCATCACCACCACCATCATCACCACCACCACCACCATCATCATCACCACCACCATCACCATCATCATCATCACCACCACCACCATCATCATCATCACCACCACCACCACCATCATCACCATCACCACCTTCATCATCACCACCACCATCATCATCATCATCTACCTTCGCACAGTTCTGACCTTCAGAACATGCTTTTCTCCAATGAACTAAAAACTGGGACTTATAGTTGAAAACTGGCAGTTTTAATTCAACAGAACAAATATCATCACCAAAAAAGCCCACAGGCCTGCAGACACTGGCTGAACACTCCTCCGACCTTTCCCCTGAAAGCCACCTCTCTTCCAGGCTTGCCAGTGACAAGGCCACCACTGCCCATCTCCCCACCTCACCCTCAGCACACAGCCTCTTCCCTGGGGTTCCAAAGCATGAGAGCACCTTGGCTAAGCTGCTTCCTTCCAAATAATTTCCTTTTTTTTTTTTTATTTTTTTAATGTTTATTTATTTTTGACAGAGAGAGAGAGAGACAGAGCATGAGAAGGGAAGGAGCAGAGAAAGAGGGAGACAGAATCCAAAGCAGGCTCCAGGCTCTGAGCTGTCAGCACAGAGTCCGACGTGGGGCTCAAACTCACAGACTGCGAGATCATGACCTGAGCCGAAGTTGGCCACTCAACTGACTGAGCCACCCAGGCGCCCCATCCAAATGATTTTCTGTCTCTGCCTCTAAGATCTTCCCCTTCTCGTGTGTATCCCCACGAGGGACCAGCAGGTGGAGGCTTCTCCGTGCCACCCCTTGTCTGGGATATCAGAAGGGGCAACTGAGAGCTGTGAGGTGGTTCTCTGAGGGCCAGGACCATACTAGGGCTTTCGTGGTCTTGCTGCAGAGCACATGCCAAAGGCTCCACCACCAACACACACAGGCCCTCCCCCAACATCCTCCAATCAAGAGACAGACCTCCATTATTCTGGGGATCTTCTTGGATTGTTCCCCAAACACTTCAGGGCAGCCCTCTGAGGCTCCATGTACCATATGCTATTTCTTTATGTATTTTTTTTGCCTCGTTAACAAATACTTCTTTCTGGACTCAGGCCAGTCCTGTTAAACCTTCATTCCCAAACAGCATTGGCCCCTCCCCAAGTGCTGGGTGGGGCTTGGGACCAGCTAAAGGCCCCAAGCATCTGTGGGTGTTGTGTCAAACCAGCCCCATCTTGCCTAATCATCTGCAGAAGCTTGCTGATGAAAACCTTGTGACAGAAGGGGAGAGAGACTTGTCTTAGAGTTGGCTGTACCAACAGCACCAGGGTGCAGCTAAAGAGCACTCACTCACTTTGCTGCTTCCTTAAGAGCCTGCCAGCAGCCCCACCAGCCCCAATCCTCACACTCAGCCATGATAAGGAGAGGCTTCCAGGCAGTAATAAGACTTGGCCACCACAGAGTCCTTCCTGGAGCCCCCCACGTCCTGCCCAGACTCAACCGCACCTCAGCGTTTGGATCCTCCACAGACTCCCTGGTGAGTAAGTTCCCAGCTCAGCCAGGTAGGCGGCCCTTCTCTTGGGGGCTTAAGGCATAAAGAGCACTCCAAATTTCCACTTCCCAGATCATGGATGGGCAGGTGGGCAGTGTGGTGGGAAGCTATTTGATTTGGCAAAGGGAAGGTGCTCTTGGAATACCCAGATCAAGGGGCTTCTGGCTGGCTCGGTAGAGCATGTGACTCTAGATGTTGGGGTCATGAGTTTGAGCCCCATGTCGGGCCCAGAGATTACAGAAGGAAGGAATGAAGGGAAGGAGGGAGGAAGGTGTGGAGGAAGGAAGACAAAGAAACCAAGGAGCCAGGATCCAAAACTAAGACCACTAGGACACTTTTGTCCTGGTCTTAATCTTGTGTGGCCACCAACAAGTCGCTTTCCTTCTATGGCACACAGACCACTGCAGCTGAGTTGGGGGGTTCCAGATGGAGGGGTCTGTGTGTTGGCAAAACAGCTGGCCTACTGCCCAGAGCAGTGACTGATCCGTGAGCCTTCAATGCCATAGAGGGCTCACGTTGTCTCGCAGATGGTATCACACTTCTGTGGGTGCCAAAACCGTGTTTCAAAGGAACTACTCTGCCCAGGCACACTCACAGCTATAGTCAGAGCTGGAGTAGCCCCTCAGGTGTGGGGGTGGTAATAGTGGTCTTCAACAACTGTGGTCGCATCCTGTAGGGTAGACAGTGTCTCAGAACAGGCTCTAGTCTGACCATCAGTTCTCACACTCACAAGCTTCAATTAATAGGAGCAGTATTCGCTATTATGGGAAGTTTTATTCCCTGAAACTTTAGCCATATTTCCTCAGTCTCCCCATTTGTACAACGGGGCTCAGACTAGCAGTTCTCAGCCTCAAAGGAGAGTTCACAGGTTTTAAACGGGACTGCCACACAGCAGTATGCCTCTACCTGTCAGCCCTGGTTCCTTTTTTTCCCCTTCCTTTGCAGTTTAGCATCCCCTTACCAGTCACCCACAGGTGTCCCCAAACCCTCTACAAGGAAAATGGGCTGTTTCTTGTATGTCAACACTGGTGGAAGGGCTTGAGGAGCCAGGAACCCAGGAGCAAATCACCTAGAGGTCTCACAGCCCAAGCAGCAGCCTCCGTCCCCCAGGAAGCTGTTTGGTCTCCCTGATTTTGCTGCCCAGGTTTCAAGATTCTGCCTGGAGAAGACGGATTTGAAGGATTATGCCCTTCCCAATGCCAGCTGGTGTCCAGACATGCTGAACTTGTACCAGGAATTTCTGGAGAAGACCAAGACTGATGGCTGGATCAAACTACCCTCCTTCAAGTCCAACAGAGACCACATCCAGGGGCTCAAGCTCCCATTCGGGTTAGCAGCTACCTCAGGTAAGGGCTGGTCTGGGAGGACCCCTGGGCACACCCAGCCCACCTGGGGGTTCAGCCAATCCCTTGCCCTGCACTGACTCTCCACCCTCAGGAAGGAGATACACAAACTCCCTTCCAGTTCTCAGCTGGAAGTCCTTTCTGTGTCTGCCCCACTCCTTATACTGCAGCCCCAGCAGGTGGCGAAAAGAAGAGTATGCTCTCTGGTCTCTAGCTCCCCACCTCCCATCCAAGAGAATATAATCAAGTGGCTACCTTTGCTCCCAGCCAAGAGCAGCCCCCCTGCCCTCTGCCTTCTTACCTGGTGTTCTTCCGTATTGTCAAGCCTTATCCCAAGTCGTCCTCTCCACCCAGTCCCCACCCCCACTGCAGGCCTTGGCATACCATCCTTATTCTACTGGGCCCATAGCCAGTCTCTCAAAACACCCACCAGATGGATAGAACTTTCCACCTTCGTCTTTCTTCTTGTGTGTGCATGCATATGTGTGTGTCAGTGGGTGTCCCTATTTTCTTGTCTCATTCACATATGTGGTTTTCCTGCCTACTCATGAATGTGTGGTCCAGTAGACAGATGACCTTTAGGTTTATGTCACAAACAAAGCAGGGTCACCAAAATAATTTTTTTTTTCGAAGAACTTGGTATTCATCAAAAAAAGATGTAGTTGTTGTCGTTGTCTTTCTGGGGGGAAAAAAACCAGAACTTTGGTAGACTTTTCTGCACTTATTTTACTTTTTGGGTTTTTTAAAGATTTTATTTTTAAGTAATCTCTACACCCATATGGGGCTTGAACTCATAAGCCTGAGACCAAGAGTCACATGCTCTACCAACTGAGCCAGCCAGCACTCCTATTTGACTATGTTTAGTATTTTACTGTTTGTTATTTTGAATTATATATGAATTACATGTTACATTTTAAATTTTCAGTGTTTAAGATCTGTTAAAGTCTTAATCTGGTCCTGATCCTATCTCTACACTCAGCCAGGGAACTTCCTGACTATTCCTCCTTCCAGACTGAGGGATCCCTGAGAAGAGGGCTCTGTCTCCACTCTCAGACTGAAGGCTCCCTGAGGGCAGAGACTGGGTGTCCTCTGGTTCTCTCCTAGACCCTGTGCCTGAGACAGGGCTCCAGACATGGTGCTGAATGGCTGGCCCTGCATCCCAACGGGCCCCATACAATCACGAACTCCCCCTCCAGCTGCAGCCCTTCCCGTCTCTCCCCAGACAAAAGCGACTGGCGCATCTTTACCAGGTGCCTCCAAGTGGAAGGACAAGGCTACGAGTATGTCATTTTTTTCCACCCGTCCAAGAAGAAGTCCATCTGTCTTTTCCAACCTGGCCCCTACCTGGAGGGGGCCCCAGGGTAAGGCCACAGGCAGGGCCTGGGTGGATGTCCTCAGCTGCTTCCTGGGCTTGCTCAGTTGATGGATTAGCCACACACCAGGCCCTGGAGTCTGTACCTCTCCTTAAGGAGCTGGGTGGGGGTAGTGGGAACTGGGCTTCTGTCTCAACATCATGCCTGGGAGGGCATCCTGGGTCGTCTGCTCCAGTCCCCATTGTTCAGACAAGGAGAGCCTCCTTATGGAGATCTGAACATTTCCCAATAAGAAGGTGGTTTTGGGGGCCACTTTGAGAGAAGGGTGTGGTGACCTTGGAAGAGGACAAGATGTGAAGCCAGGCTTCCAGTCCTGCTCTGTCTTGCTGGCCTTTGGACCCCAAGCAGGCAGTTTAACTTCTGGCCTTCAGCCTCATTACCTGAAACCTGGGGCAGTAATATCCATCTGCCTAAGTGGCTGAAAACTATAATATTGTATATACTCATGAACCATACAGCACAATATAGCTATCAGACACCATCTACCCAAACTTCATATTTTACCCGTGGACAAACTGAGGCACACAGAGGTAAGGTAACTTGCCCGCAGGAGCACGGGTAATCAAGGACAGATCAGGACTCTAATCTGGGTCCACCGATCTCTCTATTGTATTCTGCTGTCTTCAAACTTGGAATAGACTGCTAGACATAAATTTCACAAGGGAAATCAAGCTAGCCTTGAGCCTCTTGCCCAAGGCCACTGTGCCACTAAGTCCATGGTTGTTTGCCTTCTGCTCTGTCACTGTTCCTTCTTTAAACAATCGCTGAAGGCTGTTGGTTCCAGAGTCCCTGCAAGACAGAGGGAGAAAGGGGGAGGCAGCTCTAGGGTCCCAAGGCCTGAGAGGGACTCAGTAGCCGTTAAATTCAGAGATTTGTTTTTTTTAATGTTTGTTTATTTTTGAGACAGAAAGAGACAGAGCATGAACAGGGGAGGGTCAGAGAGAGAGGGAGACACAGAATCCAAAGCAGGCTCCAGGCTCTGAGCTGTCAGTACAGAGCCTGACGCGGGGCTCAAACTCACGGACCGTGAGATCATGACCTGAGCCGAAGTAGGACACTTAACCGACTGAGCCACCCAGGTGCCCCATCGGAGATCTTAATCGATGTCAGCACCTCCACAGGCCATGGTTTCAGACTGCAGCCCTTGGTCGCCTTGGCAATACCAAAGCGGTCTTCCATGGGGACACTGGTTTTCATACTAATGCATGCTGACACTGAGGGACTAGGTCAGAGCCCTGCACAGGTCAGGGATCCCCTTCCTTCTAAAAAGGAAAACCCCAAGTAGGGGGTGAAGTGTAGCTTTTATTTAGGGGCTCATGGATGTGGGGCAGGAGAGACAGAGGAGGACCATCCAACACTGAGGTCAGTAGGTTGAGGGGTCCAGGAAAGAGATTAGTACTGAATAGAAAGAAACGCCCAGTTCAGTCTACTGTGTAGGGAAAAACCCAGTTCTCCTCTACCATTTCTTTCTCTCCTGTGTGTCTCCTTACTGCTCACACAGGACACTTTACTTCTGACACTTCTTATCACCACACGGGTGAAGGCTTTTCCCCACACCAAGCAATTCTGTGACACCAGCTGGGTGTCCTGCTATTCAACTCCATTCTGACACCATCTATCTGGAGAGAGCATCAGATCCCTCAGAGTAAGGGCTAGTCCACAGGCCTGCCCCCCACTTCAGATGTCAATCACAAGTAGCAGGCCCCCAGGCTCCCATGACTTCTATCTGATTTGGCTATGTTGGGGAGCAAGAATTTCCTGCTGCCTTCAAGGGTCCTTCTAGCTGGATGAGTAATCATATTGATGTGAGACAGATGAACAAGAGGAAATCAAACGTAATAGTGTATAGGGGCGCCTGGGTGGCTCAGTCGGTTGAGCGTCCAACTTCGGCTCAGGTCATGATCTCATGGTTCGTGAGTTTGAGCCCCTCATCGGGCTCTGTGCTGACAGCTCGGAGCCCAGAGCTTGCTTCCAATTCTGTGTCTCCCTCTCTCTGCGCTCTTCCCCGGCTTACACTCTGTCTGTCTCTCAAAAATAAACATTTTAAAAACATTAAAAAAAAATTATTTAAAATAATCTTCGTGTCAAACTGGCCCATCTTGGGGTGGCTTGCTTTGGCCTCTACCGTTACAATTTGGAGGTTCCTACTAGCACCTCCTCACGTTCAATTACTTTGCTAGAGAGGCTTACAGAACTCCAGGGAACACTTATGTTTACCAGTTTATTAAAGGGTCTGATAAAGGATACCGAAGAATGGTCAGATGAAGCACGTTCATGGGCAAGGTCTGGGAGGGTCCCCAATGCATGCAGGAGCTTCTGTCCCTGTGGAGTCAGAGTGCATCACCCTCCTACTGTGCCTGCGTTCACCACCCTGGAAGCTTTCCAAACCCTGCACCATTGGGATTTTATGGAGGCTTCCTCACACAGGCATGATTCGTCATTTACTCCATTTCTAGCCCTCCTCCCTTCTTGAGAGAATGGGGTGGGGGAAGGTGAAAGTGCCAAGATTTTAATCATAGCTTGGTCTTTCTGGGGACAGCCCCCATCCAGGAGCCATCCAGGAGCACGCCCAGAGTTGCCTCAATAGAACAAGACAGTCCCATCACCCAGGAAATTACGAGAGTTTCAGCAGCACTGTGTCAGGAATCAGAGGCAGACACCAATATATATTTTCTTTTTTTTTTTTTTTTAACGTTTTTTTTTTATTTTTGGGACAGAGAGAGACAGAGCATGAACGGGGGAGGGGCAGAGAGAGAGGGAGACACAGAATCGGAAACAGGCTCCAGGCTCCGAGCCATCAGCCCAGAGCCTGACGCGGGGCTCGAACTCACAGACCGCAAGAACGTGACCTGGCTGAAGTCGGACGCTTAACCGACTGCGCCACCCAGGCGCCCCTATATTTTCTATCTTGTCATAAGTACCCACCCAGCCCATAGGCAATTAGGAGGGGTAGGTTACCGGCTGGCCAAGGGCTATCCTGCAGAATCCACGCACTTGCCAATGGGCCCCTGCCTGGCCAGTGAGGATAAGGAAAGAGTGGGTTTGGGGTTCTTCGGCATCAACTCCTTTATCCCTCTTTCAAGCAATGTGGAAGTACACAAGGGGTTTTGTAAACATTACCTCATGTAATCTGATAGGAATTATTTTTGTTTAATTTTTTAAATATTTATTCATTTTTGAGAGAGAGACAGAGTGTGAACGGGGGAAGGGCAGAAAGGGAGACACAGAATCTGAAGCAGGCTCCAGGCTCTGAGCTGTCAGCACAGAGCCTGACATGGGGCTCAAACCCACAAACCAGGACATCATCACCGGAAGTGTCCAAAGTCGGACACTCAACCAACAGAGCCACCCAGGCCCCTTAATAGGAATTCTTTTTATTCACAAATTATAGTGGAAAAACAGGCTCAGAACAGCTTAGCAATTTAGCAGCTCAACTATTTATTTAGCAACTTGCTCAAGATCAAACAGGTAGTGAGAGGTGGAGTCAAACCAGGTGGGTGTGTGGTTCCATGGCCCCAGCTCTCTCCCCTCCTGGTGGTGAGAACAGGAGGGGAATCCATGCTAGCACAGTGGGGCAGCTGGGCTGGTCCATGGAGAACCAGGCTTTTGAAAATGAGAACCCTGAATCTGTTTTGTGCTATCTGTTAGAGTTGGACACCCTTCTATGTTCCCCAACCTCACCAACAGTGAAGTAGCTTTGGCATGCAGGTCAGTTTACATAAGAATGAACATTTCTCTCACTTTAAGTAAAGCAAGAGTTTGCACATCCTGCTGAAGCAGGTCCTTTCTGCAGGCAGCCTGCTGGCTGCTCGGAAGGCACTAGAGAGGGCAGAGGTCACATTTCACATTTAGCCGCCTTGAAAACGCAGGCTTGGCCCTGGCACTAGCTATAGTGACAGATAAGGTGGGGGCTGACCCCAGGCTGTGCCTCCAAGCCCAAGCCAAAAAGTACAGGGACTTTCCCCTCCCCTGTATGAGCGCACCTTTCCAAATGATGGCAATTGCTGCCAGCAGTTAGGTGATGAATCAGAAAAATGTTTTTCCATGAACTTTATCAGAAAAAAAAAAAAGCCCAACATTTTCCTGGCAAAATAAGATAATTGTGTCAGGGGGTGCTAACATGCTGAAGCAACACGGGAGAAAGGCTGAAGTGACTTTGGCCAGTTTGATCAGCTGGGATCCTACTCTGTTTCCTTTCCCGTCCTGGAGAAAGGTACAGGCAAGGTGGTTCCATGGGCAGGGTCGGGGTCAGGGGGAGGCCCATAGCCCAGGCCTTATTCTCCCCACCCCCAGGTTTGCACATGGAGGGTCCCTGGCCGCCATGATGGATGAGACCTTCTCTAAAACTGCTTACCTGGCTGGAGAGGGGCTGTTCACACTAAGCCTCAACATCAGGTTCAAAAAGTAAGTATGAATCCTTGAGGTGTTGGCCAAAGTCACACCTTTTTTTATCACTGAGGGCTGGCCATCCTCAGTGTTGGGTGCAGGAGCCCTGTCTGCCGCTCTCCTCCCCCAGTTGCTGCTAAGCTGTTCCTCTAGTCCCTGGCCAGAGCACACCCTCTCCCATCAGATTCCAGGAGCCTACAAATGGGCCCTGAGCCCTGGGCCACTTGTTTCTTGGGGCAGGGTGGGTTGAAGAGAAGGATGAAGTGAAGAGGAGTGAAGGGATGGTGGCCAGGGGTTCACATGATGGCTGGGCTAAGCCACGCCCTCTTTCAGTTTGATCCCTGTGGGCTCTCTGGCTGTGCTGAACGTTGACGTGGAAAAGATCGAGGACCAGAAGCTTTACATGTCCTGCATCGCCCAGAGCAGGGACCAGCAGAGAGTCTATGCCAAGTCCTCAGGTAAGGAGGTTCTCAGCCTCAGCCCAGACTCTGTCCTGCCACCATCACCCTCAGGACAAATGGAAGGAAGAATACTGAGGATCCGGTCCCAAACTGAGGTCCAGCTTTTTAGAGTGGGAATGGGCACCTGCTGTAGACTCTGATGAAATGAGGGAGAACCCAGCTAGGATTTTTTTTTTTTTCTATGTATGAGTGGCCGGACCTGTACCACAAGGACAGGATCCGGTACTAGATAACAGGATGCAAATGCTCCGTGCACCACATCCAGCTCCTGCCACTCAGCTTGCCCTTCTCCTGCAGGTGTTTTCCTTCAGCTGCAGCTGGAAGAGGAATTGTCCCAGTGACAGTCACTGTGCCTGCTCAGGACCCGCTGCAGAGCAAGGAGGGGTCTCCAGGAAGTGACTGGTGAGATGAAGAAGAGGGCACTTTCCTCTGAGTAAATAAAGATTCACAACCTCCTTCTCAGGCTAAGACCCTTCTGTAGTGGGAAGCCAAGATCCTGCCAGCACCCCCCACACACCCACTTTCCCATCATCACCAACCAAGAGATTTCTTCAGCACCTGCACGTCGAGGCCCTGGGTGAGGCACCGAGCACACAGTAACGAGAGACAAAGACAGAGCCCCGGTGCTGAGGTGAACAACAGCAGGCCACAAGCAGGGGGCCCTCAGCTCCTGCCACCCCACCCTGGCTCCTGCCGTGGATGCAGTACAGACACAAAGGGAGGGGTCAATTTCACTCTATAAAGGAGATTTAAAAAAAAAAAAACACTTTCTAGAGGAAGCAGTGCTTAAACTGAGTCTCAAAACTTGAGTGGTGTTCACCAGGCAAGCAAGGGAGGGGAGGACTCTCCAGGCAAAAGGGATAGTAAAAGCAAAGGAACGGGGTAAAAGGGCAGAGTGACTTTGGAGAAGAGCAAGGTTTTGAGTAGGGCAGGAGTTTAGGGAAAGAGAAGGGGGCAGGGCAGGAGCAGACCATGGAAACCTTCCCAAACCCAGCTAATGCAACTTGAACTTTGTCTTGTAGGCAAGAGGAAGCTTTTAAAGGGTTTAACGTGGAGGCCGGCAGGGGGCAGACATAAAGTTTTGTTTTTTAGGAAGACAACTCTGGTGGCAGTAAGGGGGGAGTCAGTAAGCCTGACGGTGGGAACACTGGCTAGGAGGCCCCTGCAAACCCCCCAGCTAGAGATAGGAAGGCCCTGTCGTGAGTCAGAGCTTTGACAATGAGAGAGATGGAAAATGTTACACACACAAGAGTGTGAGACTTTGCCACTTATTATATGTACTGGATTTGTGAAGAAGAATCTTCCAGAATGACTCCAAGTTTCTGGCCTGGGGATGGCGGGTGGCCTTGCTGGGAGAACAGAGGAGCAGTTCTGAGGTGGGGGTAGACAATGAGTTCAGTTTCTCACACATTGAGCCTGCCATGCCCGTGGTACTTTTGCCACGTGGCAAGCACCAGCAGGAACCTGGATGTTGTGGTCTGGAGCTGAAGACTGGTGAACAACTGACTCGGTTTGTAAGTCATCAATATGAAAACTGACACAGGACAGCTGGGAGAGAAGTCTACAGAGTGATGGGAGGGGAGGGGAAAGAAATGAAGGATAGGGAAGGGCTCAGAGATAGAACCTTTGGTCACACAAAGGGTTAACATTGGGGCAGAGGACCAAAGAGTCACTAGAGGCCTAAGATAGGACAGGAGTGACTATTCTGAAGAGGGAGAGGTCAGCAGTGTCAAATGCTTAAGAGAAAGCAAGACAGATGAGAACTAAAAACAGTCCTTTGCCTTTGGCAGTAAGGAACGTGAGGTCTTCTTTGCCGGAAGGTGGGCACAAAATCCAAATTATGTTGAATGAAAAATGGATGGAAATGACAAAGTGACTCTAGATGATTCTTTCTAAGAATTTTGTTTGTTGTTGTTGTTGTTGTCAATGTTATTTAAAGAAAGAGGGTTGAGTGTATTTATAAATTGCTTTGGAAGGAGCCAGTGGAGAGAGGCTGAAACTCTATAAGAGAGATTGGCGTCATCCAACAGAACAGCTGTCTGGTCTTAGAGATGGATCAAGAGCACAAATGGCAACAGCATCAGTGACTCTGATACCAAGCAGGATGGGAGGTTGAGAGGATTCACGCCAGAGCACCTCAGCTTCCTCGATGAAACAGGAGGCAAGGCCATCCTTGGGGAGAGAGGTCTGGAGGAAGGGCAGTGATTGGGATAGGCCACTGTGGGGATCAGGAGAACAAACCAACCAGGTCCATGTGGGCCAAGGCATGCAGAAGGCCCAGGTGCTGATGGAAAACGGGGAAGTGCACTGACCTGAGGTGAGGAGAAGGCGTGAGCCAGCTGGCAAGACCACGGGACAATGGCTGATAAATCAGGTGAAGAAACAGTGGTAAAGGAGAAAAGAGAACATGGCCAGAGTAATGGTCTGACATGGAGAAGATTACAGACAGGAGGAGGCACTAGTTATCCAGGAGAAATCAGAACCTCCATCTGAGCTACAGATGAGAGAAGTGGAAAACCGAGCAGCCTCCTCAGGGATGGCAGGATTCTGTTAAGACAACTGGGTGCAGGGGATGCCCAGGAAGAGGTCAAGGACTGGAGAAGTTTTACCAAAGAATGAGAATTCCAAAGGGCATATCACAAATGATTGTTAATTATTAAGTGTGGTGAAGCCAAATACTAAAACAGGTAAACCTTTACAGCTCCATAGCACAACCCATATCTTAAATAGAATGGACTTCTTACGCACATAAAGTCCAGTTGTTGGTGTATAGGAGTCATTCAGGAATCTGGCTGACAAAAGTTCTGCCATATCCAGCATATAATTTCCAGACTCATCCTGGGTGTTGATATCCAGTTACCAGATGGGAGAGGAGAGAATCACAAGGGAGGTGTTTGGGGGCCAAGCTTCAATGTATTTCCATTGCCAGAACTCAGTCATGAGGCCCCAATAAACAGCAAAGGGAGGTTGGTTGGAGAATATGGTCTAACTATATGTTGTGGAAGAAAGAGAAAAGGGATTGGTGAGTAGCCAGCAACTACTGTCTCAGTCTGAGAGGAGGATCATCAGAGAAACAGTCTACACCCAAACCCTTATCCTGGCAAGTGAAGAATTCAAGTTCAGGCCTAGGCTGAGGTTCCAGGATCTGGGGCTGGGGCTGGGGATTCAGGGGATCAGAGAGAATGGACCCCTTTGTGGCATGGAACAGGGCCAGAGAGTTGTACACAAAGTCAGCAGTGGTGGGGAGGTAGGGAAATCAGGTTCTCTTTCTAGTAATTAGACCACATACTTTCTAAGCCACCAATCTTGAATAATGGGTCAAAGATTGGTGGACCTAGATTTGAAGGGCCTTGACCCAGTGGTCCTCAAAAGCTAGAGTCATACCAGAGGCCATAGCCAGAAATCTCATGGCAGCCAACTTTCCACCCCACCCCCATATATTCACATCAAAACCCTATTTTTCTGTGTTTACAGTTGCCCTGATAATCTACAAACACAGTGCATACCAAAAACTTGATGGACCTGATGGACCTTTATTCACAGTCAAGGAGAGCCTATTTGTCATTAAAACACTTCCAATCAAGGAAAAGAATAAAAACAAAATAGTTGTACTTAAGTTTCCATCTTAAAACAGATTAGATGCATCTGATACTTCTAAAAGAAACAGGTAGAAATCTACAGAGGTGGGAAGGCCCCACAACCTGTCTGAGAGTGTCAGGCTTCACTGGATAAGACCAGGAGGGTGAGCAGGGACACTGGTAAGTGAAATGTTGTCATCATCTCTAGGCTCTAGGGCTTTGACAAACACCCCTCCCCTCCAGGAGGCCAAGTTGTGCAGCTTTCTAGGCAGAAACAGGGGAGGTGCTGCCTCCACACTTAAAACAAATTTACCTAGAATGCAACTATTGTAAAAGTAGATGGAGTGGAATCCAACTGGCCATCCAGACAAACGTGGCAGCTTCTCCTGCTTACAGCAGAGGATATGTGTTCTCCAGAAGCCTGAGTCAAGTGTCAAGAGAACTGAAGAGTAAATAAGACAGCTGTAAGAACAACCAGTTCAAGAAGGCAGGAGACATTGGGAGCTCACCCCAGCTCTTGAAGAAGGGACCCCTAAGGCCTTCCTGGAACTGCAAAGCTAGATCATTCATCAAAGGTCCTGGGTAAGGAGCCAGAGCTATCAGACACAGTAGATCACCAACCCCCTCACCTGCCAGCACCCATAGTGAGCACTGGTGGCCAAGTTATGCTACCTGAGGCCACCCCTCAAGGCCATGGGACAGACAGCTTAGCGAGACCCAAAAGCCCAGAGAGTCCTGTAACTGTTGCCTGTCTACCTGGAGGAAAGGCCTGTGCCCTGCCTGCCTCTTCATCAGGCTTCAACCCAGATAAACTCTTTAATGCCCCGTCCTCCAGGTGTGCCTCTACAATGGCATTGGCAGGAAAAAGGAGATGAGGGCCCTCAGTCACATGTAATGTCCCCCAGGAGCAGCAGTGATGGTGCTGGAGGAGGTGAGGAGGCAGCACTCTGGGCCTCATTCAAGGGAGTAGTTCTGCTCAAATCCAAAGACCTCTAGGGTATAAGAAAGAACAATGCTCTTTGAGACAGAAGATCTTGGCTTCTAGTCTCAACTCTGCTACTGTTTGGCAAATCATTTCTTTCCAGGTCTGATATCTTACTGTTCTCATTAAGTCATCTTATGACTACTCAGTGTGCCAGTCATTTGTTTGATGGCTCCCAGATCCCCACCCCTCCCCTACTCTGCCTTAGATTGTGCAGAGCTAGTGCATACAAACTACAGTTCCCAGTCTCCCTTGCCACCTGTCTTTGAGAGGCCCTAGTGGCCGACTGGAAGGTGGAAAGTAGAAAGAAGTAAGGGTAGTTCTCCCCTTCTCTTTGCTTTGAAAGGTGACTCAAGTAGTGCCTGTGTCTCCATGGTTCCAGATCCTGGTAGACAGTCCTCACCATCCTATTTGCCTTCTTAGCTTCTTCAATACCTTTGTAACAAGTTCCCTGTGTTAAAACTCCCTCTGTTGAACTACCCAGCAAGTGCTGTTTTCCTCACCAGACCCTGACGGATACAGCCAGGCTGTGGATTATTTGTAATCAGTTCTCAGTCCCCGCACTGTGCAGCCCAGGTGGTGTGCACTCTTATATGCACCCCTGACTTCATCCACCAAGAGAAGGAAATGGAAGGAGAGAGGGAGCCGGAAACTGAATCGTCAACCACTGAGCAACAGTCCTAAACCAAATCTCTGCCCATTTTCCCCCTACATCTGTACAGCTGAGCACAGCTAGAGAAAAATCTTGCAGCCATGCTGCCCGGTCTCAGCATAAAGTCATGGTTGCTCTCCTAAAGGTGAGCCTGCAGTACTGCCCAGGACCCATCTTGCATTTTCCCTAGAGCATCCAGTCCCCTGTCCTCCTGGGTGACTGTTCCTTTCCTGGTCCCCTCTACTCAAACCCTAAAGCCACCTTCTCCTGCATCAATCATCACTCTCAGCTGGTGACCTGAGTAATTAGAAGCATTCAGAGGAAACAAGTTCCCACCACCCACTCCTCCACCTTCTACCTCTATCCAGTTACTCTATGTTCTCCCCAGTAGCTGGGTGAACTGTTTACACAGCAGGCAAAGGACAATTCCCAGAATGATTTCTCACACACGACATCTATTTCTTCAGGAATATTGCTGCACCAATTCTCCTCTGTCTCTTCTACACCAATTTTCCCCTTCCTATGGGATCTTTCCCATCGGCATACAAACACACCACTATTTCTGTCATTTAAAATTTTTTCTCTTGATTCCACTCCCTCCCACCCCTGGCCACTACCCCATTCCCCCGTGCTCTTCTAGTAAATCCTTCAAGAGAATTGTTTTTGCTCTCTCTTTCCCCTAACCTTTCGGCAGCCCACTCCAACCAGGCTTTTGCTTCCGCCACCCCATTGAAACTGGTCTTCTCAAAGTCACCAGTGACTTTGCATTGCTAAATCCAGTGATCAATTCTCAGTCCTCACCTTACTGGATCTTGTCACAGCATCTGGCACAGCTCGTTCTCCTCCTCTCCCCTCTAAATATCGGCATGCCCAGGACTCAGTTTGAGTCTCAAGCCTCAGACCCTTACTCTTTTCTACCTACACTTCAAGTCTTGTGACTTTAAATTCCGTCTTCATTTCTCTTGGTGCCCACATTTATATTTCCAGTCTGGAACTCTCCTCTGAGTTCCAGGTTCATAAATCCAATTGCTTACCCAGCGTCTCCATTTAGATGTCTGGCACGCATCTCAAACTTAATAGATCCAAAGCTGAGCTCCTAAACTTTCCTCTTCTCAACAAATGATAACTCCATTCCTCCAGTTGTTCAGGCCAAAAACTTTGTATCGTTCTCTTCCTCTTCAGGTGGGGATGGGTCCATTTATTGGCTTTAGCTTCAGAATAGATCCAGATCCTGAGTCATGCCCCAATCATCTTGAACAAAGATTATTTCAATAGTCTCCCATCTGGTTTCTTTAATTATGCCTTTATCCCCTTCATTTCGTTCTCAACACAGCTGCCAGAGCAACTCTTTTAATACGTGTCAAGTCATGTCACTCCTCAGCTCATTATAAGTAAAAGCTAAAATTGTCACAGTGGCTATAAGCCCCAACAGCATCTGTCCCTGTTATCCCTCTGACTCCCTCTCTTCTTCACTCATTCTGTACCAGCTATGCTGGCTGCTTTGCCTCCTTGAAAACTCTAGGCATGCCTCCGCCTCAGAGCCTCTCACTGGTAATTCCTTCTGCCCAGAATGCTTTTCCCTCAGATAACCTTCCTCTCTCCTTCATGTCATTTCTAAAATGTTCTCTTCTCAAGATGGCCATCCCTGACCACCCCATTTAAAATTGAGTGCTCCTCTATAATCCTTTCCTACTTTTACTTTCTCCCCAAACACTGATTTCCTTCTAATAAACTGTACTATTTTTACTTTTTTTTTTTTTTTTTTTTTTTTTTTTTTTTTTTTTTTTTTT
>NW_026057585.1:686286-717506 GCF_023721935.1 Panthera uncia
CACTTTTTCTTTCCCCCCCAACGCTTTTTTTCTTATAAAAATCTTTTTTTTTTTTTTTTTTTTTTTTTTTTTTTTTTTTTGTCTATTATCTTTCTTCCTCCACTAAAGCATCAACTTCAGCTGGCTAGGAGATGTATCTCTTTTTTCACTGCTATATCCTCAAGTCCAACACAGTGCCTGGCACATGGTAGGTAGTCAATGACTGAATGAATGAATGAATGAGGCCACAGAATCAAACTTGTCTGAATCCTACCCCACACCTGGACTTCTTATTATAGAAGCAAAAAATGTCTTATTGTCAAGTCCAGATTGAGTTGGGTTTTCTGTTTTCTTGTACTTTTAGCAGAAGTGAGCTGAACTGATGCCCATGTATTATCTGACTTAGTCCTCATACTAACTCTGAGGATTAGGTATGTTCTCTCCGTCTTCCAGATGGGAAAAGTGAACCCTGGACAGATTAAGTTATATGCCAGAGATCACACAGCTAGTAAATCGCAGAGCTGAGATCCTCAACCCATCTGACTGATGCCAAAGCCATGAGTTCTTGGCTGCAGCACTCCGTGCAGACCACCCTCCCGAGAAAGGACACCAGGGCTGAGCTGAGTGAGGAGCTAAAAGGTCTGGGTCAGTACTAAAAGGTCTGGGGCCACCAGGGACCTCCATAAAAGAAACACTTGCTTTTTCAAAACTCTCAAGTATCAGATGTTAAAATACCATCGTGTTTCCTGCATTTCACCATTTGTCTTGTTGTTGTTGCTTGCATCTTTATTGTCTGTCTCTCCCCTTAGACTGCCCCCCATTCTATATATCCCCAGCACATAACACAGTGAATGGAAGACTGAATTGATTCAGGTATAATTCTGCTTAATGTCATTAATTCATTCAACAAATCCTGATTAAGAACTTGCCTGTACTAAGCACTGTCCTCATGATGCTTACAGTCTAGTAAGACACTAAATAATCACATACAAAAATCACAGAGAAAAAAAAAACCTGTGACCAATGCCAGAAAGGAAAGGTATGGGGCACTGTGAAAGTATACAAGAGAAGTCCCTAATTTGTTTTTTTAAGTTTATTTATTTGAGAGAGAGACAGAAAGCCAGCACAGGAGGGTCAGAGAGGGGGAGACAGAGAATCCCAAGCAGGCTCCACACTGTCAGTGCAGAGCCTGATGCGGGGCTCTAACTCATGTACCAGGAGATCATAACTTGAGCTAAACCAGAGTCAGAGGCTCAACCAACTGAACCATGCAGAAGTCTCTAATTTAGATGGAAGGCTATCAGATCTGAAGGATGAAAGGGGGGTGTGGTCCTAGGGGAGGAAATAGCCTATGCAAAGATCCTAGGTAGGGAAAGAGCCTGACGCCTTCGAGAGACTGAAGGATGGTGGGTGAAACTGAGGGTCGCATCTTGTCAGTGGTGGCCTGTGCTTCCTAGGATCTGCTTGCAGGAGAGGGGAAGGAAAGGCGAGGCAGCCTCCATGTTCACAGTTTAACAGCCTTCTGCCAAAGACAGGGAGCACAGGCCAGCTTGAGCTTGGCCCAAGGACAGAAGGAGCTTTGTCCTCAGTGTCTCTATGTTCAGACATTTGGATCCTGGTCACTTTTCCTTGGGCCAGTGTAATTCAGAGAACTAGTCACAGAAAGTCACTCTGTCTGGGAAGCTATTGTGATGGCTCCAGAACTGCACAGGGTGTTGGGGGGAGGGGAGGGGGTAGTCAAAGGATTCCAGCAAGGAAGGCTTTGCAGAATATGTGGTTTGTGTGATCAAGGCGATGGGTTTCACCCGGCAGGGCTACGGTGTGGCCAGTGCAGCACACAGGGTGGTGGAGGCCACTGCCCGATGATAACGACCTCCTCACTGCAGCCCTCCCAGGGGCGGGGGGAGCAGAGGAGGCTGGGGTCCCAGGACCGGCTTGCTGCTAGAAAGCTGGAGGAAGGAGTTAAGAAGGACGGGCTGATGACCGTGGAGACAGAGCTCTGTTTATCCAGGAAAAGAGGTCGTACGTAGGCAGCGGAGGCCCCTGCCAGCTCCTCCCAGAAGGACTGGGCTGGGGGAGCAAGCCGGAGAGGAAGCTACTCCCCTCCTGGCTCTGAACGCCTGCTGATCAGAGGCCAGGAACCGGCGGCGGCCTACAGGTGAGGCCTGCACCCCGGACGTCCGACGGAGCCTGCCATGGGCTCGGACTCCCAGGTGGACGGCCGGAACGCCGCGGTCCCGCGGGTGGGGCGCGGGGGTGCGGTAAGCGAGCGGCAGCGGAGCCTCTGAGGGAGCCGCTCTGGGGGTGGCGGAGAATCAATACCGCCTTTGTGCTCAGTGGTTTCCTGGGGAGAAAAGGAGTGGAGAGTGGGAGTGGCGGCCCAACGGCCGGGCCCGCCCGGCAGACTCGGGATGTAGCGGGGCGGGGAGGCTGGGAACGGGACAGTCAGGGATTGGGGTGGAGAGGATTCTGTGTCCCCTAGAGGTGCATCTCCTTGGACGGCCCTGAGTGCTCGCAGGACAGCGGCCAGGTGTGCAGCGAGTCCGCTTCTGGCCTCGAGCCGCTCGGAAAGGAGAGGGAGGAGCAAGAGGAGGCAGGTGGGGCTGGGGCCAAAGGATGGCTCAGTCTTACGAGGATTTTGCCGAGGCGCGGGGAAGGCAGCCAAAGGGGACGCCGGACAAGATCTTGGAGGAGAGTCTGCGTCTTCAGGGACGCGCGAGGGAGAAGGGGATGAGCTTGCCCAGGGCCTCTATGCCTCTTCAGGGGAGCAAGATGTACAAGCGGAGTTTGGGATCTGGGTCCGTGTTTGTGACTACAGACCTTTTGATGATTCGAGAATGTCCCTCTAATTCTCCTAACAGTACCTAGAGTTCTTTCTAGTGGGTATGTTGGGCCTTCTTCTAACTCTTTAGAGTGAACACCGTTAGCACTAACTGCGGAGTCTGCATTTGCCGAGGCCTGCATCTGAAAATGTGACTGTCCGGTGTCCTCCATTTCTCCCCAGGCCTCCAGGCTTCACAGCCCCGTTTTTCCCGCCCAGAGAGGGGCCCGCGCGCTGGGGGCAAAGTGCTCGGCCCACCCGGTGTATGTTCGGAGCATCACCCACCTCAAGCCCTCTTCTCTCCTCCGAAGGCCTCCCCTCCCGGAACGCTGAAATTGCACTTTCTCGGCCTCGCGGAATTCGGACTTCCGCCATCCTCACCCCACTTCATGTGGCTCTTGGAGAAAGCCGGCTACAGGCTGGGGGCCCCGGAGTCCGGGCCCCGATGGGCGCCGTCCAACCTGCTCCCCAAGCGCCGAGCCCGGGGCCCTCCCGTGCGCGCCTGTCCTAACGTCCTCACCCCCGACCGCATTCCGCAGTTCTGCATCCCGCCCCGGCTCCCAGACCCCGGCGGCGCCCAGCCCCCGGCTGGGCGCGGCCTCCCCGCGGCCTGTTCGCTGCCGCACCTGGCGGGCCGCGAAGGCTGGGCCTTCCTGCCTGAGAGCCCGCACACACGCCGGCGCGAGTCCCTGTTCCACCCGCCGCCCCCCGCCGCCGCCAGGGGGCTGTCCCCGGCGCACGCCCGGCTGCACGTATCCGCCCCGGACCTGCGCCTCTGCCGGGCCCCCGACAGCGACACGGCCTCGTCGCCCGAGTCGTCGCCCTTGGGCTCGCCGCGGCCAGACCCCGGCCGGCCCCGGCCGCGCTCGGCGGCCCGGGAGGAGGCGAGCTCCGCCCGCACCAGCCCGTACGCGCCGCGCCGCGCGGGGCCGCCGCTCTTCCACCCGGACTTCCCGTGCTGCCGGCTGCGGCCCACCAAGGAGAGCGTGCTGCGCCTCGCGCCCGGAGGGGGGCAGCTGCGGCTCTCCGCCGAGTACCTGGCCGGGCCCGGGCGGCTGCGCCTGCGCCTGGTGAGCGCCGAGGGCCTGCCGCGGTCGCGGGCCGGGCCCGGGAGCGGCGGCGGCGGCTGTTGCGTGGTGCTGAGGCTGTGGCCGCGCGTCCGGCCGCGGGGCCAACGGAGCCGCGTGGTCAAGTGCAGCGCCAACCCCATCTTCAACGAGGACTTCTTCTTCGACGGGCTGGGGCCGCCAGACCTGGTGGCCCGCAGTCTGAGGGCCAAGGTGCTAGACCGGGGCTCGGGCTTCCGCCGAGATATCCTGCTGGGAGAGTGTGAGACGCCTCTTATGGCCCTGCTGCCCCCCTTGGGTGGGGAGCTGGGTCCAGGGGCCTCCCTGGCGCCTGGCCATCTCAGCCCATAGGCTGAGAACCTGTCTTTTCCTCAGGAGGCCTCCACTCGATCTGCAGTATTCGTTCTTTTCAGGCTGCCTGGCCGGTATTTATTTTTGCTAATAAAGTGCCTGCTTCTAGCAGGGTTTCTCCCCTGTTGGCACCCTATACTCTCAGATCTGCAGCCTACTCTCTTCCCTCTGCCATGGCTGTACCAGGGATGGAAGAAGCGCATTCACACTGAGTTGGAGCAGATCTCAAGTGGTGGTTCTCAAACTTGAATAAGCATTAGAATAATCAGACATCAGCAATGCTGAATGAGTGTGTTAAATATGCAGACTCCTGGGCTCCATCCCCAAGAGACCCTGAAGCTAGTTTAATAGGTCTGGGCTGCGTAGGTCCTAAGATCCTGTCCAAAAAGGCCTCCACCCCTCCTGGGGGCCCTCCAATCACTGAGTCACTCCAGAAAAAAGCTCTGTGACTGAAACAAACATCAGCCACACTCCCCCTGCCCCCCACCAGTCCCCCTATCTCCAGGGATTCCAGCAGTCCTCCACTCATCTACTCCCCACTTGTACCCACATCTGTCATGAAAAGAGATGAAATTTCTGTATCTTGATGAGTGAGTCAGGAGACATCAGACACAGTGCTGAGTTAGGTGTCCTGTCTCTTGCTTATTCCTGTGCCATCCTAGGAGGCAAAGCAGGAACCGAGAGTCAGACCAGCACGTGGGGACTGAATGATGGAGATAAAATGTCCCAGGGATTCATATGGGGAGGGAGTCCCACCTGAGTGTGAGAGCACTTTTTTTTTTAATGTCTTTTAATTTATTTTTGAAGGAGAGAGAGAGACAGAGCATGAGTGGGGGAAGGAGCAGAGAGAGAGGGAGACACAGAATTCGAAGCAGGCTCCAGGCTTGATGCTGTCAGCATAGACCCCGACATGTGGCTCGAACTCATGAACTGCGAGATCATGACCTACGCAGAAGTTGGATGCTCAACCTACTGAGCCACCCAGGCACCCCGAGAGCAATTCTTAAGGATGCCCAGTGAATAGGGGGAGGGTGGGGATGATGGATAAATGTAGGTCAGATTCTGTCTACCTCCTACCTAAATGTCCCGATATCAGCAGTGACCTTCTTCTCTCTCCACCTTCCCTGGAGTAGGTTCCTCTTGGCTCAGGCCAGGCTTAGAGAAAGGAAGGAGGGAGGAGGGGAAGAAAGGGAGGAAGGGAGGGAAGGAGGGAGGAGGAGAAGACACTGGGCTAACCAGCTTCTTTCCCCCTCCCCCTTGGGCCCTTTCTCAGTTTCCATGGTGCCCTGAATGGGGGCGGGGAGGGGCGGGAAGAGCCTGCTGGATCCTGATAGCCCTCGGTATGTGTAATGCTAACACAACACACACATACCTCCATTCAGATCGCCCAGATTCCTTCTCCATCCTCTAGTTAGGTACCCCCACCTGTTACCCCAGCCCAAGACCAGTGAAATCGTGCTCCAGATGTCCACCAGGTGGTAGCATTGACCAAGCAATAATAAGTGCTAACAGCTACCAGGATTATCACCAAGCAAGGAACTGTTCAACAACTTGTCGACTCAGTTTCTTCTTCCCAGCAATTCCCAGAAGGGTTAAGTACTATTGTTATCCAATATGACCTTGGTCTTTACTCATCTACTGAGGAGTAAAGCTAGGATTTGAACCCAGAGAGTATGGCTTGAGTCTGGGCTCTTAATCCCCTCATTATCTAATATATAGGTGCCAGCTGCAAGTTCCCAACCAGGTCACTCTGAAAGGGGTCTCCTCCTGCCCTAGGATGACAGCACTCCAATTTTTTCAATCTGTGAAGTCACCCATGGGTCTAGCTCTGTCCTTAGAACTGTCCTACTTCAACCCCACCCCACCCCTGCCCCCATAATAACCTTTGGTAAGCAACTGCATTTGATGCCCAATTGAAAGTCCCTGGAAAGAAATGTAGAGGCCCTTTAACTTTCATTCCTGCATTCCTGCAATACAAGGTAGGGAGGCCCTACGAGGTGCCAGGCAGTGATCAAAACAGACATGAGGTTCAAACAAGTTACAAAATGAGTAAGTAAAATGTAAAAAAAAAAAAAATAAAAAAAAAAAAAAAAAAAAAGTTATTTGGTAAGATAGAGAAAAAGAAAGCAGGAAAGGGGCATAGAAAAGGGGAGTCACTGAGGCGCCTGGGTGGCTCAGTCAGTTGAGTGTCCGACTTCGGCTCAGGTCAGGATCTCACAGTTTGTGAGTTCGAGTTTGAGCTCCGTGTCGGGGTCTGTGCTGACAGCTCAGAGCCTGGAGCCTATTTCAGATTCTGTGTCTCCCTCTCTCTGCCCCTTCGCTGCTCATGCTCTGTCTCCCTCTGTCAAAAATGAATAAACGTTAAAAAAATTTTTTTTAATTAAAAAAAAGGGGGGAGTCAGACAAAGAGAAGGGAGGACTATAGGAATGGAAAGAGAGAGGGATGGACCAAAACATCTTTTGTTAACCACAGTACTTTGTACCAGGTCTCGTGCCTTACCTGTGTTATCCCAGTAATCATCACAACCACTCAGTAAGGTAGTTATTGTTTGTTAGTCCCATTTTCCTGACAGGCAGGTCAGGGAAAAGCCAGGCTGCAAGGAAGGTTTAGGACCCTGGCTCCACCAGATGCCCCACCCCACTCTGCTGCTCAGAGGCAGCTGTGAGGTGGGAATTCACAGAGCAATTCACTCAGTTCAAAGCTGTCAGCTGGACCCTGTGATGGGGGCCACAATGTCCCTGGAGAAACTTCCTGGCCAGCTAAAGCCACAGAAACATGCCCTAGGACAAATCAGGTCCTAAGAACCCCTCCTGTGTGCACACAGCTGGGGCCTCAAAGCCTCCAGGACAGTTATTGTTGTCCCCTTTTTACTGATGTGGTAACTGGAGACCAATAAATGGCAGGCCACCTTCTTATCCAAGTCTTTTGGCTCTAAAAACCAGAGCTCCTGCCTTTCAACCCTCCTTGCTGCATCCAAACCTAAGTGACCACAAATGTTAACTGACAGATGAGTGATACAGGCAGGGTCACCATAGAAAGTTCAGGGCCAGGAGCTGGGGTCAAACTCCTGCTGTTCCCTCCACCCACAGTGGCCTTTGTGACAGGAAAGGGGAGGGGTGGAGGCTGTGAGATCTACAGATGTTTATAGAGCACCGGTTGTGCTTCTTCTAATGGTTTGGGGAGGAGGAGGGACAACCCCCTCCTTGGGTCACTCCAGTGGGTTGGTGGGTTGAGGTCTCCCCCCCCCACCCCACCCCCTGCCCCGCATGGACCTCTTAGAGAAGACCCAGGAAAGGTTGTCCTAATCAATGAATCAGGCTTCCCAGAGGGGTGGCCCTTGGAGGATGGGGCTGGGGTAGTATGTGGTCCGCAGCCTGCCCAGGCCCCACATATACTTTCCACCTCCACACCCCCAGGCACCCCCCTGGAAGGGCAGGCTCGCACTGAGCTTCAAGTGGTTTCTGTGGCTTAGGGGGTTGGGGGAGGGGGGAAACAAGTTGGTGACTGCTCTCCAGTTCCAAGCCACCACCACCACCCTCCACCCTCTCCAGGCTGCTTGCTGGCCCCCTGAGTTGAGATTCCCCAGCCTGATAAGGGAACTTGGGCACGTGGGGGGTGAAATGATTCTCAGATCCCTATCAGCCTCTTCCTTGCATAAGAATGTAAGAATGCATCGGAGGAAAAAACCACTGCCTGATTTTTGAAAGGACTGATTCCTCCAGAAAAAGGGGCTGTGATTGGAGCAGGAGGGAGGAAGGTTAGGCATGGGGGTGGGGGGTGGGGACTTCCAAAAGGATGACCATGGTACCTTCTTGCCCTAGGGAGAAAGAGCCCCAGGCATGTATGCTTAGGGCAGGGAAGGAGTAGAGACCTGAGAGTGTCCAGGAGGCACGTGACTCACAAAGACCCAGAGGCCAGGACCCTGTCTTCCCGACCCCCGGCACTTCATCCTCACCCTGCACAGTGGCACAATTAGCATGGCTAGGAGAGACAGCCATGCCTGTAGTATCTGGGGTGGGCACAGTGCCAGGGCCTCCACTCTGTACCCACAACTGGGATGTCAGAAAAGACCCTGGGAGACCCAGAGTCACAGAGGAAGAGAGGCTGAAAGAGGAGAAAAGATGGAGAGGTACAGAAGACAGACCCATAGACAGGGAGGAGCTGGCAGGGAGAAACACAGATAGAGGATCCTGAGTGGAAGCAAAGCCAATCACCGGGCTAGGAAGTGGGGAGCAGTCCAACATGACCCCAGCCCTCCCCTGCAGCCCTGTCCCTCAGCCTCAGGCTGACTCCTCCTGTCTGCCAGGGGGCACTGGGTGCTTTGGAGAGTTTTGCCTCCCACTCCAAGCCTGCCCAAGGGGGAGAGCCCCCAAACCAGACCAGCATCCTGTTCTGTGCAAAGAAGTATATTTAGAGGCATGGACCATGCATTTACCAAAAGGACACGGGCTACTCAGAGGCACAGGCACACACAGTCAGACTCTCAGCATGAAAAGGTCCCCAGAAGGGTCCACTCCATTCCTCCTCTCTCCCTATCCCCTTGCCCACTATCCTAGGAGTTGGGGAGTCCTTCTCTACTTTTAACCTTTGTCCCTCAAGCTGCAGCCATTGGGAGACAGTGGGGGGCTACCCAGGAATGGAGGTGCTGATGGTAGCAAGAGCGTGAAGCCTCCAAAGTGGGGCAGGAGTGGAGAAGGGCACGGTGGGGTGGCAGGAGAGGGAAAAGACAGCTGCCTGCCCCTCTCCACGCCAGGTGCCACGTGCTGCGGCGTGGCTGGCCCCCACTCTGCTGTTTACCAGCTGGGAGTGAGAGCAGGGGGAGGTGCCAGGGAGCCGCCCCACTGCAGCCTGGCCCCTGGCCAGCCGGCTTGTTGGGTAACCAGGAGAGCCAGGCCCAGCTAATCAAACTCTGGAGAGAAGTGGCGTCCAGGACCTGCTCTGCCCCGAGGCCCCTCTGCAGGACCCTTCCTCAGTACCGGCCCTGGTGCAGGCCAACCCAGTCTAGGGGCTCTGCTTCCTCCAACTGGTGCAGAGCGCGGCATCTCTCCTCTCCTCATCTCTCCCCTCCCATCTTCCTCTGCCCCTGCACACTCCCCTAGCCCTGCCCTGCGGCCCACCAACAGACCTGTGGAGGCATCAGGGAGTCAGAGAATTCTAGGGAAGGACAGCCAGGTGCAGGAGCTAAGCAGTCAGAGGCCTCAAGGAACTGAAGAACCATGGGAGGAGTCTGACCTCATCCTGGAGAAGAGTCACAGTCCGTGCTCCCCCACCCCACAGAGAAGCCACCCCTTTCCCATCTCCCCTTTGCACATCACCTATCTTGGTTCAGATAGAAAACACACCATTCCAAAGTCACAAAGTCCTGGGTTCAAATCACAGTGCAGCCACTTAGTGTTCTTGGGCAAATCCTTGGGCAAGTCAGTAATATCTCTGAGCATCACATAGCTTATGGGTAAATCTGGAATAATGGCGGATGCTATGAGAATGGAAGAAATCATGGGTTTCTAAAGTGACTGGCAAAGGGCCTGGCACACAGTAGGTGATCAATAAATGCTGGCCTCCTTCCCTTCACTTATCCTGTTTCTCTCCAAAGCTCCAAACTCTGTTCCTCAGATCTCTCTCCTTGTCCCCTCCTGGTGCCAGGCCACTCTGCCAGCCACTCCTTTCCCCTGCCTGCTGACAGGCCAGGTGCTCCCTCCCTGCTCCCTCCTCCCTCCCCTGGGCCCTGCTCCCTGCCCTCCTGGGCAGCCGGGGCAGCAAGGACGGCACCAAGGGAGCTGCCCCATGGACAGGGCCCCACAGAGACAGCACCGAGCCTCTCAGGGTAAGAGGCCCATGGCCCTGCAGGCAGGTGGAAAGGACTTATCAGGAGGTTCAGGAGAGAGAAAGAGAGAGAGAGAGAGAGAGAGAGAGAGAGGAAGACTCTGGTCAAGAAGGAGGAGGAGGACAAGACAAGAGAGAAGGAGAGAGATGGATTGGCAGGGGTTGCAGGCCAGTCCTGATGGAAACTGAAGGAGAAGCAGGAGGAGGGGCTGGGGACACTGCAGAGGAAGAGACTGTAGAAAGGGGGATAAGCAGGAAACACAGGGAGGGGAAAGAAAGGGAGCAGCGGGGAAGGAAGACAGGTGTGGGGTGGTAGGGGGGGAGAACAGAGTGAAGGAAGCTAGATCCAGTGAAGGGCCAGAATGTGGGCAGGCCCTCCCAATGTCAGCACCCCCTGCGATGAGGTGGGGACACTGCTTTACTCAGCTGGCAAACAGCAGCAGTGGATGGAAGGCTGGCCACCCCACCTTCTGTTCATTCACCAATGGAGGAGCCCCTCCTGCCTTTAAGGGTGACAAAGGGTGGGGGGAGGAAGCAACCACACCCTGTTCGCTGCCCATGCCCACTAGCCTGGCACTTTTCTCCCCACTGGCCCAGGGGTGCGAGGTTTCATTTGTGCAGAGAACGTGGGGAACCAGGCCGGGGGCAGTGGGATGCACAGAGTCAGGCAGTCCTTGTCCCCACCCACAGTCTATAACTCAGAGACCCTCTCAGAGCAGAATCCATGGCCACCTGCTTGGTCAGCTGTGAGCACCCAGGGGAGTGAGTGCCAGCAAGCTCCGGGGCCACCTGGTGGAGGAAGAACACCACCGCCTTGGCAGGGAAGCACCCCCACCCCAGGAGGCCAGAGAGAGGGTGCCACGTCAGGGAGGAAACTGGGTGGGGCCAGGCAGGATCAGTGGGAGGGGGAGGGGCCGGATGGAGTCACTCCCTCTCTGGGCAGTCCTCCCCCACCCCACCCCAGCAGAGCCCAGCCCTTCTAGTGCATTCCCCCCCACCCCCACCCCGCCCCGTGAAGGAAACCTGCCTGTGGGGAGCATCTCCTGGGCAAAGGGACAGTGTGAGGGGGATGGTGGAGAGGTGTCCAGGAATGGCCAGCAGAAAGAAAACTCCAACAGCAGAGCAGATTCAGAGGTTAGGGAGCAAGCCTGTAGGGGGCCTAAGGCAGGGCTACAGGCTTTTCTGGTACAAAAGGCTAGCCTTGTGCTCTATGAGGAGCTGTTGTGTGGTTGTAGGAAATCAACCAACACCTGGCAGGGGAGGCCTCCTCCCAGGGTCTCCCTCGGTAGGTGTTCAATAAATGCCAAAGTGAATGACCATCGCCACCACCGGGTCGCCACAATGCTCTAGCAAAGGCTTGCTCCTCAGCAGCTGCCCCTCCAAGGTGTGTGCATCCCTGCCCACCCCACGTCAAGCTGCTGGGCACCCTACTGTCTGCTCTCTACCCAGACCCACCACAGGAAGGGACCCCCTCCTCTGCAGGCTGGTATGCCACAGGAGCCAGGGCTCAGAGGGCAGAGTCTGTGTTCCCAGTCTCCATCCTCTTCCTCCAAACATCCTCACGGCCTCTCAACCTCCACACCTCTGGCACTCCCAGGTGCTTTCGGGCACGAAGGAGAGACCACAGAGATGTCACTCTGGCTGCAGAATATTTATTGTGCACCTCTAATGGGCCAGGCGCCACAGAAGGCTCTGGGAATAGCAAGGTCAACGAGACAGACACAGTCCCTTCCTCCACAGAGTTTACCGACCGGCAGGAAAGCGTCATTTCATGGATAGTGACACAATGATAGCAGTTAGGGAACAACGTGGTGAGTGTCAGGAAATCAAATACAAGGTGCCGAGTGTCAGCATGAGGGGAGGGGAGAGGGGCATGTACAGCTTCCCCAACTGGAAACTTGAGGGATGAGGGGAAGTTGGCTACACTGACTAGGGTGTCAGGGAAGAGCATTCTGAGAGAAGAGAGAAGGAAGAGCTTGGGGAACTCCCAGAGGCAGTGAGAAGCCCAGCACTTCTGAGGACCTGAAGGGCATAGAGCAAAGAGAGGGGTGTGTGCAGGATGGTCCCACCTTCTGCTCAGACATCAGGTTCAGGAGAAAGGAATGGTCTTCAACTTTTGGCCCCATGGTCTTCAACTTTTGGCCCCGACCCTTCTCTTCTCTTTCCAGAGCTGCTGGCCGCAAAGAAGACCCACAGCTGTGAGTAGAGGGTTGGGGCAGCACCTGGTGCTGGGTGTGGAGAGATGGCAGGAGCTCAGCGAGGCTCCGGAGCTGGCCCAGAGACAGAGGAGCCAGGCAGAGGTGGCATCTAGGGAAACAGGGAGATGGGGAGCCGGGGGTGGGGTGTGAAGAAACCTCAAGATCAGGGTGATGGGAGGTCAGGAGGAAGCCTGTGGAGTCAGAGGGAGCACCACAGGCTGAAGGAGAGAGGGATTAGAAGAGAACTGTGGGAGAAGAAGAGGAGGGGTGCTGGACAGAGGCACAGGAGCTGGCAGCGGGAGGGAGGGAGACAGAGCAGGGGGAGGCAGGGGTGGCCTTTGGGACTCGGGGAGCCTGCACCAGGCTTTGCGACAGCTGAGCCACATTTGGTGTTCATCTTGGTGGTTAACACATCCTGAGGTGTGAACAAGCCAGGCCGTGCAGAGCTGGAGAGCAGGAAAACCTTCACCTCTGTAGGAAACATGACACACAGGGACACTCTGGACCCCGAAAGACTGAGGCCACAGCATGTAGGAAGGCTAGAGCTCAGGAAGGACTTCCCAATGGACACTGGTGGGGAAGCATCCCCTCTAGGGACCTCTCAGCACATGGGATCTAACCCCTTAGTTTGTAGAGGCCATTCCCCCAGAAAATGCACCCATCCAATCTCAGTCCCAAAGCTTATATCCCATCAGGGCCAGGCGTGCCCTTAACCGCCTGAGGGTACTCTGGGAAAGGCCTCCTCCAGAAGCACAGGTCCCCGCATTAATGAGAACCACTCTGGCGCAAGAGAGACCACCTGCCTTTCTCCATGGCGCTCCCCTGGATTGCCTACCAGTTCCTCCTGAGAGCTCACTGACCTTGCTCCGGCTGCCAAGATTGCCTAGAGCCTCCCTGTTCCAAGCAGGGACATCTCAGAGGGCAACAGCGTCCCCTCGTCCTTAAGCTGGGCGGACAGGCGCCGGGGGGCTATCCAGGATGCTGCGTCCTCCTGGGTGGGGGGTTGCTTGGCTCAGCACAATCCAGATCGGTGCCTCGCCTGCCCCTAGCCACAGGGCCCCACGGAAATGCTGAGCAGGGCCCTGGGAGGAAAGCAGGTCAAGGAGTGACGTGCTCAAGAACCGGGGGATGGGAACCAGGGACCATATGGGGGGGGGGGGGGGGGGAAGAAGGGGGACTTTCGGAGCAGCTGGAACTGGAGGAGCCTATACTCCATCCCGACCTTAACCTCTTACCACAGAAACCTTGACCAAGACCACGCCCCCTTCCCCTCTCCCAACCCCACTGGGCCTGTGCAACCAAGCCCTTGCCCCCACCCCAGAGTGTCCTATGAGAAGCCAGGGTGACAGGCCTTCCGTGCATGTGCATTCTGCTGCCCCGAGAGCCAGAGGAAGGCCAGCAGGGAAAGGTACTGTGCTGGGGAGCTATTAGAGGCCCGGCAAGACCAGAGACCTCTTAGAGGATCAGAGAATCCGGAAGAGATGAGGGACTCCCCCAGGCCGAGAGCCTCAGAAAAATAGGTTCTGAACTGAGACAACCCAAGGAGGAGATCCAGGACAGTCCCAAGAAGGGAGGAGCCCAGGAGGGACTCCCAGACCAAGAGAGGGCCTAATCACTAAAGGGCCCTGAAGAGGGAACCCTCAGGCCCAGGTACCCCACAGAGCAGATCTGAGGCTGAGCGGGACCCTCAGAAGGACCCCCAGGCCAATAAACTCTAGCCTCAAGTGCCAGGAAACCTCCCAAGCTGAGACATCCTCAAGAGCTAGAGGATGAACCAGAGAAGCTCTCCCATTCCTCAGGTGGGATCTGGGGCCAAACTGCCTGAGTTTGAATACTGACCCCACCACTAACTAGCTGTGTGACCTTGGGCAAGTTACTTAACCTCTCTGTGTCTCACTTTCTTCAAAATGGGGATAATGGTGCCTACTTCATAAAGTATTTTGTGAGTATTAGATAATCCACATAAGAAATTAATAACCGTTTCTGGCACATAGTAAACATTATTATTGTTTTATTACCACCACCACCACCATCATCATCATCATTGTCATTGCCAACATTATCTGCATTCCAGTTTCAGTAGTTTTGGTCCTGAGGAAATAACCCTACCTGCGGATAATGGATATTCGTCTGATGATTATTACTGCTGCTATTATCTTTAGTCCCTAGCCAAGGGCATATGCCATGTCTGGAGGGAGGTCATGAGCATGGCGGGTGGGGTGGTGGGGCGGCCTCTCAGACTGCACCCCACTGGGTGGCAGTTGACAGTCCACAGGGTCTCTGGTGGCACCAGCCACTGCCCCCCCGGGGGCAGACATCCTGTGACTTACCTCTAGAAACATCCCTGTCCCTGGAGTCGCCTGGCAAAGAGGGTCAGGCTGTGGTCCTCAGCGGGAGGGGGAGTAGGAACCTGGCCCCAGGCTCCCGTGAGCTCCATTCTGGCTCCCCAGCCAGAACTACCTTGACGGGTGGAAACAGCTTTTACCGCGTGTGGCTGTCGCATGTGGTTTTGGAATTTTCCAACGCCCCCTGCAATTGGCTGCCCCGCCCCTCACACCCTGCCCCAGGCCCAGATTGGCCACGTTCGGCGCCTGTCATCCTACTCACTGCACCCTAGAGCGGGTGGGGATGGAGTGGGGGGGTTGTCACTCGGCCACCTGTGTGGTGGTGGCTTCAACCCCCCTGGCCCAGAAGAACTGAGAGGGAGCTAGGTGAGGAGCTACAGGCTGAAGCTCGGCAGAGAGGGCCTCACCCCCAACCCAGCTGCCAGCTGTGCCCCATCCCCGGACCACCCCCCACTGAGGACAGAAAGCCAAGGCAGCAAAGCCCAAGGCTCAATCATGAGAAGTAAGTGAATGGGGCCACCTGGGAGTGGGGAAGCCTAGATGCCACTGTCATCCCTGGGCCTCTGGAACAGAGAGGTGTCTTGGGAACAGCATGAGCAAAGCTGAGGGCTCTTCCCCCCACCACAGGGTGTGTCCCAGTCAAGGCCAAGTTCTGTTGGGAGATGGGTGGAGTAGCTGTGGAGTCTCACTCCCCAGGCAATTTTCTTAGGGCAGGGTAATAGAGGGGGCTGTGGAGGACCACATATGTCATGAGCCCTGGAAAGGGTCTGCAGGAGTGTCTGAGGTGCTCTGCCCCGCGTTTAACAAGAAAGGACTGAGCCCCAGGGAGGCCAGTGCTTCACCCAGATCACACGGCTGCAGCAGAGGGAGGTTGGTGACTGACAGGCACACTCTCCCACTGCAGTAACTCCCTCCATGCCGCCAACCTGCCTCAGAGTGGGCTCAAAGAGGAGCCAGAGGGGTTGCTGTGCCCTGAAGCAGCAGGACAGGGAGAGGAGAGCCAGATCGGCAGATAGAGAGGGTCAGAACCCAACATCCAGGTCTCAGCATGTGTGTGTGTGTGTGTGTGTGTGTGTGTGTGTCCCCAGGTTTCCGTCATTCATTTGATGAGGGGGGATCAGGCAGGGGAGACAGAGCAGAAAGCCTTCAGTTTCACCCCTTCCTGGTGTGAAGCCATGGGCCAACAGCTTGCGGGCAGATGTGTACAGTCCCTGTGCCTTCTAGCAGAGCAAGCACAAGTAAATCAGACAATCCCTCTGTTCACGTCAGGAAAGCTGGAGGGCCTCTCAGAGCACAGGGCAAATGAGGAAAAGGGAAGCCCCATGTCCCTGTGGCCTGAGGCCTGAGGCAGGCCCAGCCTCAACCTGGGGTCTTCCCACAAACCACAGAAGGGAGGCCATATTGGGTCCTGGAAAGACCCATGGGCTGAGAATCTAAAGACCAGATTCTGATGCCAGCTCTGTCACCAACTAGCCACGTAGTCTTAAACAAGTCACTGGGCTCTGGTCTCCTCATAAGCAAAATAAGAGCTAAATTTAAAAACAAAACTAACTCTGGAGAGGGTCCCAGTTCGAGGACCCACGACCAAGGAGAGAGCCCTGGTCCCCAAGGTGAGCACCCCCAAAGCTAGTGAAGGCATCTCAACTCTCCCAGGACATAGAGAGGCCATAGAAGAGAAGGAGCTTGGGACAGAGATTCCAGTGTGGGTGTATGAGCTGGGATGGGTCAGGAGGGGCAAGGAAAAAAGCCAAAGATTTCCACAGGAAGAGGGGCCCTTTGGAGCTTCAGTTTCCTTCTAGCTTCTTCCGACTAGCAGCAAAAGTTAGCAAACCAGTCTTCCCAGAAATGGTCCCCAGTCAGCAAATCCACCCTGGGAAGCAAGGATTGGGTGTGTTTCAGAGCCTGGCAGGAGAACAGGAGTCCCCAGTACTGGAGGAGGGAGCCACTAGGCAGTTCTACATAATTTCCCCCCAACAGCTCCATCCAGTCTGGTAGATAAGAGAAGGGGGTCCCCTCCGATCTGGGGGTAGATGCCACTAGTCCTTCTCACCTGGACATCTCTGGGTATCTCATAGCCCCAGGTTACCTGGCTGCCCCCATCCCCGCCCACACACACCTAGTGAGTGCCAGCCACCTCTGCGCTCTCTGACTATAGCCAGGGAGAGTCTACACACTGGGGGCTGGGGACTATGACACACCCAGAGACTGAGGGGCAGACAAACAAGGACCAGAAACATACCAGGAAATAGAGAGAGGTGCAGAGGCCAAACCCAAAGGACAGAGTCATGAAATACTTGGGGAAAGAATGATGCCCTGATGGAGCTGTAAGTGGAGAACTACCACCCAAACAGCACCGCGTGAAGCCCGACACAGAGCTGGAGCGCAGACAATGGAAAGGCACACAGACACAGGGAGAGATGGGGAGGAAAGAGGACAGGCTGCAGAGAGGAGACGCTGAGTACTGAGTGGGTCTAGGAAGGCAGGAAGGGGGAGGCATGGATTTTATGGAGGTTCTGGAAGGGTGATAGGGGCTCCCTGCCATGGCGAGCTGCAGCTAAGCAAAGAGGAAATGTCCATTAGCCAGAAAGACTCCCAGCCAGCCAGAGGGATGGTGGCCCTAGTCATCTCTCTCTGAGGGCACGGCCAGTGTGGAGGCAATAGGCATGAGCTCCCCCCACCAACCATTGAGTGTGCATGGGGCAGTAGGGGGAAGGGGAAGGGGAGGTATGAGGTCGCATGCCAGTCTTTGCTGTGCCCTGATCTTTCCAAGTCTGGTCATGATAATGAGGAGCCGTGGGCCAGAAGTAGTCCAGGTCCCCAAGGGTGCCACAGCTATTATCCTGGGAGCCCTGGACCACCTGAAGACTTTACAAAGGGCCCCCTCCTTCCCTGCATCACCCCAGAACCTTTGCCTTTTCTTCTCTTCCCGTCCCTAACTGGAATCCCAAACACCCCTAGCCCAAGGTCCTAGAGGCCACGGCGCTACAGCCTGTCCCATCACACTGAAGCAGTATTGCTGCCCTCCTGGGGGCCCCCTCATCTCCCCTGCCTCTGTGCCCCTGACTCAGACAGGGAACAGGGACTTTCCCATGCTAAGAGCCCTCTAAGGAAGGCAGCTCTGGGGTCTCCTCTTGTCCTCCACGGCCAGTCCTGAGATCTAATCTCTACTCTTCCTGCTACTGTAATGCTGTCCTGGGACTCTGGGCTCAGAAAAGATGGGGATGTGTGTTCGGGGCAGGGTCGGTTACAGGGCAGAGCGTCAGCACCCCAGCCAGAGTCTCTCTGGGTTCCTGGTCTCCTGGAACAGCAGAGCCCTGTGGAAAGGACGCACAAGGCTGGCGGCAGGGAAGGCCGCTGACTGTGTCTTGGGGCTCCCACTCCTCAGAGCTTCCTCCTGGTGATTCATCCCCTCCCCCCATTCACTGGTTGTTTTCACTCAATTCTTTTGTTTCCCCTCCTTTCTCCTGTCCCAGACTGCGGGGGTGGCGGGGGCACCCGGAGGGGTTTCAGGTGGCTGGCTGTCTTTCGTGGCTTTTCAGAACCCCAGACTCTCCCTCGCCCACCTGAGTTTTAGCTTCACTACTTTCTCAGCCCTGGGATCTGGGTGTATCAGCAGAAAACCCTCGCCCTACCTCGGGAGCAGTGTTCAGCAGATAGAAGTGCTTCTCTCCTGGCCCCCGCCACCCCTCCCCCTCCCGCTCCCCTGTGGGGGCACACACCAAAGTGGTTTCCAGCTTTGCAGAAGCTGCGGGAAGGAGAGCTGAGAAAGGAGGGAGGCTGGTGACAGGCTGGGGTACACTGGGACCCCTGGCCAGAGCTGTGGTCTCCATAGGGGTGGGGGTGGGGGAGCTAAGCTAAGAAAAGAGGTGCATTCCTCTTTCCTGTCCACTCATTCATCCCTGCAGAGGCCTACTACGTTGTATGAAAGCCAGCCCACACCCCCAGAGGAGCTCTGTTGGGTCAGGCGAGCTGGCCTTGGACACCTTGGCCCCAAGACATGAATACAGGCAGGAGGAGGTGGCACGGCAGATGAAGAGCAGGGAGCGAGGGGACCATGTCCCTGGGTGTCCTTACACCAGGCATGAGTCCCGGCTTTAGTTCCCCGGGGGGGGTCGTCTCTGAATTCTGTTCCCAGCCCACCTTTCCTCTGTGGCCAGTAACCTTGTCCCGTATCCCATTTCCTTGGTTCACTTGGGCATCTCATCCTTACAGGGTGTATAGCTTAATGGTTGGGGACATGGGTTACAGAATTACAGAGACCTGGGTTCAAATGTCAGATCTGCCACTTCAGGCTGTGTGACCTTAGTCAAGCCACTTACTCCCTCCTTGACTGTTTTCTCATGTGTAAAATGGGGACAGTACAAGCAATGCCTGGTCCCTAGGGTTGTTGTAATCATTAATGAAACACGTATGCAAAGCCTGGCACCAAGGAAAATTCAGCCACGGCTTATGTCTATCATTATCATTGCCCTTGAACCCCTGTCGGCTGGAGAAACGGGTAGAGAAAGAGAAGGAAGGCCCATCTGGAGACTGACAAAGCACCAGGAGAAGATAAAGACCCCAGGGTGCCTCTGGTTGCATCCACTCTACCAGGGCTGGTGGGGCAGCAGAGGGGGGGGTGGGGGAGTGGTTCTGGGGTTTGAGGGGAGAGATCCCCCTGGGCTAGAGCCCCTCCTTCGCTCCTACCACTTCCTCTCTGTGGCATAGGGCACCTGGACAAGGCCCAGGGCTGGCTTCCTAAGAGCCAGGCTCTGGATGCATTCAGAGAGCGCTATCAATGAATCTCACAGCTGTGGGAAGGGTGAGATTAGAGGGGTTGGAGGGAGGGAAAGACCACCTCCTCGCTACCGGATTTCCCCCGGAGCAGAGCAGAGGTGCACACAGCAAGCTCCCTGGGGATGCTTCAGTCTCTGAAGCAATCGAGAAGGGGTTCATTTTCTTTTCCCAGTGTCCTATCAGAATGCAGCTTTAGAGGCCTCACAGGCTGAGGAGAATAAATGAAAATGAGCTGGGGGAAAGACGGCCAACCCCACCCTTGTCCCCCAGGGAGGAGCAGCCCTGCACAAAAGCTTCAAGAGGGACTAAATTCTCGCTACTCAAAAGTACAGACTGAGGACCAGCAAGCTTGGGCACCAAGCAGAGCTTGTCCATATGCAGGATCTGGGCCCTCAGACCTGAGCAGGGACCTGCTCACAAAATTTTCACAAGATCCCTTGGTGGGGGCTAGAGCCATGTAATCACTAGCTGATTTCAGGAGCGTTTGTAAGTGGACACCTCTCTCTCCTGGGAGTGAGAGGGTTTCCTTTGATGGGCCCTGGGAGAGAGCAGCAGTGAGGTGCAAAGATCTTCCTGAAGCAGCGGGGGCCGCAGGGGCTGGCCTAGACAGTCCTGACCTTTGCTTGGTTCAAGTTCCTGGCACCATCAGGCCCTTAGACGCTAAGTTCCTGGCAGGCCAGGCTCCAGGGCAACCGTTTGAGTAATCCCGTGATTACTCAGCTCCCCCTCCCCAACCTGGGTTCCCATCACCTGCTGCTGCAGGCAAGGGCTCGGGGGTAGGTTGTGAAGGTGAGGGGTGCGGGGTGCTTTCAGCTCCTGTTCACCTCACTGCCACCTCTGCCGGTTCTTCCCGTTCTCTCCCCACTCTCTCCACTCCCCGCCTCCACAAGTCCCCCTCGCGCGCAACGGGACTTTCTCTTTGAGGTTTCAAGCAGATGGCACTGAAAGGGGTACAGGTGGCAGGGGAAGGAGGGAGCAGGGAGAGCAGGGGCCTGGTGGTGCAGAAAGGGCCAGGGGCAGGGCACTGGGGGCAGAACATCGGTGTGGGTCTTTCTGTGTTTCTGCACCTGCATCTCCAGCTCAGGTTCTAAGTCTCTGTTGTCTGTTAGTCCTGAACCTCTTGGTCTCTCTAGCTCAGAAGCTACAAGAGTCTGAGCCTCCCAGCTCGGAACTTCTGACTCTGTGTTCATTCTCACTGTGTACCTCTGTCTTGGGACTGTGGTTGGGGAGCCCTGAGGAGTGGCTGGCCTGGTGGCTGGGGTCTAAACTCCAGCGTCCCCCTCAAGAATAGGTATTTGTGAAGGGCATCCATGGCTGGCCACATCAGCCTATGAGAACAATAAGGTCTTGGTTATAGTGCCACGAGGCTCCTGGGGCCAGGACCAGCAGTGGGTCAGGCATAGGGCAGGGAGATGTGTCTGGGTCACCTGTGTGGTTGGTGCACACACGCACACGGATGTGGCTCTTGGAGAAGGGAAGAGGCAGGGAGGCCTGTGGTTGACTGCTGGGCTGGAGTCCGAGTTCCCACTGTGGCTTGGCCTAATCTCCCTGCCGCTTACTTTTTTGGGTGACCCAAGGTGGTTTCTCCCCTCTCTGGGCTGAGGGCCACTACAGAGGGAGACCCACACTGTTGAAGGGGAAGGTGTTGACACAAGCACAGACTCCATGGGGCACAGGTGTTTCCATCAGGCCTCAAATGCCCACTGGCCTTCTTCACCTTTGGCCCTGCTCTGTAGTAACAGCATATGTAGAGTTTTGCCTCTTACACAGTGCTTCCCACAGGTAATGTCATTGCGCCTGCGAAACTACCTACAATCCCCCCATGGACAGTGTTATTTGTACCCCGGCCTCACTGGCAAGGGAACCGAGGCCTAGAGAATCTAAGTGACTTGACATGCAGTGTCTCCATGTTTTCTGTCCCTTTTCCAGCTACCAATCCCCCGTCTTGTTCTCTCTTCCCCTCCACGAATTCCAATCTACTCCTAATTTACTGGAAAGAATCTGAAAGGCTCACTTTCCGTCACCACCCCCCCCCCCCCCACGGTGATCACAGCCTCCTGCGTGGGGTTTGGGCAGTCGGATGGGGGCTGGGGTGGGGAAGAGAACGGACTTCTCACGGAGGGGTTTCAGATACTCATGGGCCCAGTCCCCCATGAGGAGGCGGCTGCTTACTCTGACTCAGCTCAAAGCTGGCTTGAGGGGACGGTGGTGTAAAGGCGCCCACTTCACATTGGGAGGCCCTACGCATATGCGTGACCAGGGCCCAGGCCAGAGCCAGAGGTAAGCTCACTGGAATATAGGTTTGCCCTATAGACAAGCTGCTGCTTCCACTGACCCTCAGAGTAGGACACGGATGGGGGACACGTCACCCATGAGCAGGGGCTGCAGTCCTAGACCACTTTTCTGGTCTGCTCCACCCCAGCCTCCCTGCTCAAAGGGGAGGCAGCAGGACACCAAAGGCACACAAGAGACCCCTGTCCCTTGGGAGGGACGGAGTCCCCCTGACATAGTGGGAATCCCAACTCCCCTTCAACGACGAGCTGGGAGAAGGCCAACTGCTGGTCCCTGAAATTCAGGAGAGAGCTGTGGGCATTGACGGGGCCAGGGCAAAGGAGAGAAGAATCTGGAGCCAGGTATAGGTCAGGGACCCTGTGGCCCAGAGAACAAACACTAACACGCCAACGTGCAGGTGAGACTGCTGGCTCAAGCAGACATGCCCACTGGCTCACAATTATGTGTACCTTCCGTGTGTACACACACCCTCAAACATGCCCACTGGTGTGTGTACCCCAAAAGCCATGTACACAGAACAGCATAATGGAAAGCAGGGGAGCTAGGATGTAGACCCGGCCCTGGGGCAAACTTACCTCATCTGGTCTATTCCCTCACCTGTAAAGGAAAGGAAAAAGTTTAAATGAGATGGTCCCTAGTCCCAGCCAAAGTTAGCATTCATGACGTGTGGGCATACAATGGGACCCAGAGGCCCTCGTGCACACGTAAACATCCACACTCTCATGTACTGATACACACAGAGCTGCCCACTCTCTGCTCCAGGGCCAGGAGCCTCAGCACCCTGTTTGATTCTCTCCCTGGGTCCCCGGCATCTGACAGACCTGGCTTGTTGAACCCTCTCCTGGGCTCTAACTCACTTCTCCATACCCCCTGGGCCCTACTCTGTGGACCCTGTCTGCTTGGCCCCGGGGTCTCTGCTCAACCCACCCCTGAGCCTTCACTGCCTTGCCAAGGATGGCTGGCATCTGTACCTGGCCCCCAGTGCCTCCCGGCTGGTTCACCACATCTCCCCCCCCCCCGCCCCCACGCTTCACACTCTTCCCATGGAAGCAGAGCCCTGGTGGGGGAGAGGGGCCTAGAGGAAGCCCCCTGCGCGGGAAGCAGGTGTTGTAAAGCAGCGAGGACTCTTAGGTCCCCAGGCGGGAGGGAGGCAACTGGAGCTTTTCCACTTGAAGGGCTGAGCAGGTGGCCTCTCGGCAGCTGCATTCTTGCCCCCTTGGGGCTGCAACAGCCCCCGGCTGCCCCACCAAACCAAACACAGCCCCCCTAGGCCTGTTGTGGAGCAGTGTTTGGCACTTTTTTCCTTCCTTCCATCTTGCAAGAGGGGAACAAGCTGGAGAAGGGCGAGTGAGGGGGCAGGAGGCAGATAAGGCTCCTGGGCTGACCTCCCGTTCTTTCTTTCTTCCAGCACAAATTGAAGTGATTCCTTGCAAAATTTGTGGGGACAGGTCATCTGGGATCCACTACGGGGTTATCACCTGTGAGGGGTGCAAGGTGAGCATGTGCGCGCGTACGGTCTCTTCCGAGGTGAGGAGAAGGGGTTCTGTGGCCTTTATTCCGGGATGGTCTACTGAAGCAGCTAGGGAGCTGCTTGGGAGGTGCCTTACCTGGGAGGCCCTGTGCACAGGAAGGCCTTGTCCTGAGCTGGGAACATGATGGCAGGGCAAACTGTCATCATGCTAAAACATGGAGGAGAGAAAACTGATGGGGGGTCGAATCTGGGAAAGCTGGGGCCAGAGCCGGGGCTGGAAGCACTGGGGACTGAGCTGGGCCTGGCCAGGAAAGACAGCCAAGGTCTCCTCGCCTGCCTTCCCCAGGGTTTCTTCCGCCGGAGCCAGCAGTGTAACGTGGTCTACTCCTGCACCCGCCAGCAGAACTGCCCCATCGACCGTACCAGCCGAAACCGGTGCCAGCACTGCCGGCTGCAGAAATGCCTGGCACTGGGCATGTCCCGAGATGGTGAGGCCAAGCAGGGAGCCCCCTGGGGTTTCCCTGGAGTCTCCAAAGAGGCAGCCTGGCCTGCTGTGCTAGGCAGAGGTTACCCTGTAGAAACGTCCTTCTGTGGGACATGGGCTGGCCATGCACAACGGGGGTGCCCAGTGGGGTAGGCCCACCACCCTCACCAAAGGACTTTGCCGTCCCCAGTTTTAGGGTCTGCTAGAACAGTCCTCCATTCCCCAACATCCCCGACTCCTCCCTTTCCTCTTCCTGTGATGGATTCTCCTCAGTCCCCTCACCTGTGGCCCAGAAACCATCCAGCTTCCACATCCTCCCTGCTGCCCTGCTGCCCCATGGCTCCAGTACTAGCTCATCTCCCTTCCTGGTGCGCCAGCCCTATGATAGGACACAGGATGGTGGCTAGGAAGGGAGCCAGAGTGGGCCTGAGAACAACCCAGAAGTCATGAGCGTGGGGAGGGCTGCTGTCCCTGGCGCTTTCTCGTGTCCTTGCCCCCGCCTCAGTACAGCCCCCCATCACCACCCAGAGGGAGCCCAGGGAGGGGCTGGGGGAGGCATGAGGTGATGAGGAGCCAGAAAGAGTCTGTCAGCACTTTTCAGCGCCCAAAATAACAAAGGGAAAGGAAACACTCTGGGGTGCAAAGGGGCAGGCGGGGCGAGGGGCTGTGCCCCCACACCTGGGAGGGGTGTGCGGGGGGGAGTGAAAAGGCAGGAAAGAGAGAGCAGAAGAGGATGTTCAGAAACAAGCCGCGGAGCCTGGGTTGGGCTGTGGTGAGTATCTAGGTCACCAGGGAGCCTGCAGGCCTGACCACAGGGAGACCTGTGTTTTCAGCTCTCCTCTTCCTCCGACCCTCCTAGACAGGCGAGGTGACCCCAATACAGCTCGAGGCCCCCGACATGACCACCCCCAGCCCCAGCATCAGGAGGCCAGAGTCCTCAGTCCAGATTCATGCCATTAGCAGAAGCCAGTTTCCAGCCGGGAGAGTTTGCCTGGGGGACCAAAACGCCTGGGCTGGACTGGCCCTGCAGCAAACACCTAAGAGGTGGCAGGGGTCTCAAGCAACAGTGGGGGCCCCCAAGGAAGCTGTGCTCGGTGCCGGCTATTTAGGGGACAGCAAGTGAATTTGTAATGATCAAAATGCATGTTGGTGCCGCCCAGCACCCAAGTCCTCCTGCCTTGAACGCTCTTGGTCCCCGACCTCTTTCAGCTGTCAAGTTTGGCCGCATGTCCAAGAAGCAGAGGGACAGCCTGCATGCCGAGGTGCAGAAACAACTACAGCGGCAGCAACAGCAGCAGCGGGGACAAGTGGCCAAGACCCCGCCAGCGGGGGGCCAGGGAGCAGATGCCCTCGCGTGCCCCGTGGGGCTCCCAGATGGGCAGCTGCCCCTGGGCTCTTCGCCTGACCTGCCTGAGGCCTCAGCCTGCCCCCCCGGCCTTCTGAGAGCCCCAGGCTCTGGTCCCTCCTGCCCCAGCAGCCTGGCCAAGGCGGGGCCCAACGGGGCCTCATACCACCTGGGACACAGCCCCGAGCGGGGCAAGGCCGAGGCCAGAGACGGCTTCTATGGCACAGGCAGCCAGCTGCCCCCTGACACATGTAGGCTTCATTTCGAGGACCCCAGGCATCCTGGGCTTGAGGAACCAGGACAGGGCCCAGACAGCTACTGCAGCCCCAGCTTCCACAGCACCCCAGAGGTGCCCTATGCCTCCCTGACAGAGACTGGTGAGCAGCTGGGAGGTGGAGAGGGCAGGGACCATGAGGGAGGGGCTTCCAAGAGAGGGGCCTGAGCCAGCACTCCATGTACACCGAACCTGAGCCCAAGGGAGCCAAGGGGTCGAAGGGGGGCGGGAGGCAGAGCAGGGGTAGGCCAGGCCAGGAGTGCCCTTTGTGTGGGTAGGGTGGCAGCTGGCTGACAGAGCCTGTGCCTTCCTCCTCTGGCCCCAGAGCACCTGGTGCAGAACGTTTGTAAGTCCTACCGAGAGACATGTCAGCTGCGACTGGAGGACCTGCTACGACAGCGCCCTAACATCTTCTCCCGGGAGGAGGTGGCTGGCTACCAGAGGAAGGTGAGGCCAGGAGAGCCCACGGGAAGGGGGGACATCCCGCCTCCACTGGGGGAGTGCAGAGATGGCCACCTGCACAGGCGAGCGGGCTGGAGCAACACACAAGGGTGTTCCCACTTTGAAACATGGGGTGTGCGTGCGTGTGTGTGTGTGTGTGTGTGTGTGCATGTGTCTAGCCAATGGATGAGAGCTTTTCCTTGGCCCCTGCTGGTTAACATTTTGCCTGCCCTTCATCCTACCGCCTCCAGCACCCACACCTTGGCGTACAGACCTCGGCATACTCTCCTTCCTCGTCCTCTGATGGTAACAGTCAGAACCCTGATGTTACACACCCCTTCTCTGCCGGGCGCTGTGCTGGACGCTTCACATAAATTATCTACCATTCTTACGACAGCCACCTGGGAGCCTGGCATTTATTTTGGTTCTTAGCAGACCGGGAAACTGGGCTCAGAGAGGTTCACAGACTTTTCCTGGGCCACAAAGTCGTGGAGCCAAAGACACGTTCGGATCCACTGGGCTCCAAAGTTTACACTCTTTTGCATCACACTCTCACAATACCACCTGTTCTAAAAATACCTGTTTGTCATTCAGCCTTCACTTCTCCAGGTTATCAAGACCTTTGGGTGTGTCTTTTTGGGAGAGGGGTCAGTGTGTCCTTCTCACCCCTACAAAATGCAAACTCTTTGAGGGCAAAGCTGCATCTCAGATGGGTTTTGTTTCCCCATGGACAGCTAACCGGGTGCCAGCTGCTGGTGGGGGCTCAGTGAGTGCAACCACGTGACAGGCATTGAACCCAAGTGTGCATCTGGGCTGAGAATAGGCTAAAATGCCGGAGTGCACCGTGTGGAAGTTCTGAAACTCACTCCTGATGTTTATCAGTCCGGGCTCCCGGGGGCTTGGGAGGGTGACAGGGTCATAAACCGGGCTACAGTGGGACCTCCTCCTTCCTTGCAGTCAATGTGGGAGATGTGGGAACGCTGTGCCCACCGCCTCACTGAGGCCATTCAGTACGTGGTGGAGTTCGCTAAGAGGCTCTCAGGCTTTATGGAGCTCTGCCAGAATGACCAGATTGTGCTTCTCAAAGCAGGTGCCCAGGGAGGGTGGGCAGGCCTGGGGGGAGGGGGACAGAGCTGGCTTCCTGCTTCGCTTGACTCCTGCCTGCATGTCCCTGCCCTCTCCAGGAGCAATGGAAGTGGTCCTGGTCAGGATGTGCCGGGCCTACAACGCTGACAACCACACAGTCTTTTTCGAAGGCAAATACGGAGGCACGGAGCTGTTCCGAGCCTTGGGTAAGGGGCAGGGGGAAATGGAGAGGGAGGGGTGGGATGGCAAGCCCCCTAGAGGTTCAAGAACCAGGGTATCCTCTTTTCAGGTCAGATCACCCCCTCTGCTCCAAACATCAAGAGGGTGGGTGTCCCCGGGCACCGTGGCCTCGTTCACCCGGCAAATCCTTTGGTTTTCCGTCCCTTAGGCTGTGGGGAGCTCATCAGCTCCATCTTTGACTTCTCCCGCTCCCTGAGCACATTGCGCTTTTCTGAGGATGAGATTGCTCTCTACACAGCCCTCGTGCTCATCAACGCCAGTGAGTGTTGCTGGGCCTGCCTGGGGGACATTCGGGTGGCAGGGGGGCAAGGGATAGTGAAGGGTCTGGACCTTCAAATGTGGTTAAGTCTGGAAAACTGCTTTAAAGAGCAGAATGAAGGAGGAGCCTGAGAGAGGGAAACGGCTCCCAAGGTGGAGTTGGGACAAGTGGGGGGCCAGGGAGCCGTGGGGATGAAAGGAAGTGAGCCACATCCCAGAGAGAAATTAGCTGGCCTGTGAGCTCACGCCAGAGTGTCCAGTGTGACCATGACCACACACTGTGATCACCCGGAAGCTCTAAAAATGATTCTTCTCCAGGCTCCACTCCTAGAGACTCTAAGGTCATTGATCTGGGGTGCAGCCTGTAGTATCAGGATTTTTAACAGCCTCCCACAGGTGATTGTCGTGTGCCACCAAATCTGAGAATCACTGCTCTGCGTGAGCTAATTTTAAAACTTTTTTTTATGTTTATTCATTTTTAAAAGACAGAGAGAGACAGAGCACAAGTAGGGGTGGGGTGGAGAGAGAGGGGACACAGAATCTGAAGCAGGCTCTGGGCTCCGAGCTGTCAGCATGGAGCCCGACGCAGGGGCTTGAACTCACGAACCGGAAGATCATGACCTGAGCTGAAGTCGGATGTTCAACCAACTGAGCCACCCAGGCACCCCATGCGTGAGCTAATTTTAAGACTGTGTGCCATCACAATGGAACTCTGGACACCCTCCCCACTGGAATGGGGCGGGCTGGGCTGAGCCAGGGAATGCTAAGTATTTGGAGAACCTGGGCTAATGAGCTGAGCTACTAACCTGAGTTTGCAGATGAAGACGATCTGTTGTCTGGCTCTGCCAATGAGCAGAGACCTAATCATTTGAACTAGAAATAAAGACTTAAAAGATGACTTCTGGTGGGGTGCCTGGGTGGCTCAGTGAGTTAAGCATTCGACTTTGGCTCAGGTCATGATCTCGCGGTCTGTGAGTTCGAGCCCCACGTTGGGCTCTGTGCTGACAGCTCAGAGCCCGGAGCCTCCTTCCGATTCTGTGTCTTCCTCTCTCTCTGCCCCTCCCTAAGTCACGCTCTGTCTCTCTCAACAATAAATTAACATTTAGAAAAAAAAAAAAAGATGACTTCTGGCTATCTGATGGAGCCAGGGCAAAAGGTGCTTTGTCTGTTGAAGTTAGCCACCAATTGATGCAGAGGCCTTGATGCTGGCCTAGGAGGCTTCACCAAGGCAATCTCTCATCTGGTCTCAGCCTTGGCCAGGGGGCAGGGCTCCCTTCCATTTCATCCCCCCATAGTGGAATCCCAGCATCGAAAGGGCCATGTGAAATATCAGGGTATCATGGAGAAGGCAGCTTGGGCATCAGGAAATTGGGTGTTCTTATCCGCCTTATCTCTCCCCAGTTTGCCTTGTAGACAGCTAGCCCAGCCCCAGGCCCTAGAGCTCTTCTTTTTAAAAAAAAAAAAAAAATTTTTTTAAGATTTATTCATTTTTCAGAGACAGAAAGTGAGTGGGGAAGGGGCAGAGAGAGAGAGGGAGACACAGAATGTGAAGCAGGCTCCAGGCTCTGAGCTGTCAGCACACAGCCCGATGTGGAGCTTGAACTCATGAACTATGAGATCATGACCTGAGCCAAGCCCAACACTTAAATGACTGAGCCACCCAGGCGCCACCCCCCAGCCCCCAGAGCTTTTCATTATCAAGCCAGGACACGTGTGCATGTGCACGTGCACTGGAGGCCGTGCTCCAGCACAGATGCCCAACACGACACACCCTGTTGGGGGAATTTGACGTCCATGTTCTTTCTTCTTCTTGCCATGGTGCCATGCCCTCCTTCAGACCGGCCAGGGCTCCAAGAAAAGAGGAAAGTAGAGCAGCTGCAGCACAACCTGGAGCTGGCTTTCCATCACCATCTCTACAAGACCCACCGCCAAGGTATCCTGGCCAAGGTAGGAGCAGTCCCCAAGGTGGAAGAGGTCAGGCCTGGCACGAGATCTGGGACCCTGGGGCTCTGTGGGGACAGAGTGCCATATGGTGTTAGAGAGCTTGCAGAAGCAGCACGGAAACCAAGGGGACAAGAAATCGCTGCCATTTGCGTACAGATGGAACATGAGAGAGCCTGGAATTGGGGGGCGAGGCCTCCAGGAATCAGTTCAGTTTAATATAGCCATCACTTACCTAGCACCTGTTTGTGCAAGGCACCATGGAATGGAAAGCTACAGAGAAGTGATCCTTGCCCCCACTGAGGGTTCGTAGTGCAGTAGGAAGAGGCTCGTACTGGTACTCTGGTACAGAGTAGCATATGGTACGTGATAACAATAGTAGTACGATTAACAAGGTGCTGTCACAGACATGCTGTCATCCTCAGGGCAACTCAGTAATAGGACAGGTATTCAAATATCCCTTTAGCGGTGAGGAGACTTAAGCGACTTGCCGACGTTTGCATGATTGGCGAGTAATAAATACAAGATTGAATCCCAGTGCTCTCCCACTGTGTCCCCACGCCCCTGATGGGTTCCTTCGGTAAGAGATATTGGGGAAATGTTATAAGCATAGAATAGGGATTAAAAATAATCTGGGGTAAAAAGAGTGGGTCATCAATGATTCCTAGGGAAGGTGGCATTTAAGGTAGGCCATGAAGTATGACAGATTTTAACAGACATTCATGGTGGTAGGACAGGCATGCCAGGCTACGGGAACAATATCAGCAAAAATAAGGAGGCAAAATAGTACATATATGGGGAATAGCTCATAGTACATTTTGACTGAAGCATAAGATTGGGAGCTGGCACTGACTGATGAGGGCAGGGAAGTAGCAGAAGACAAGAAGAAGCTGGAAATCAGGTCAGGTAGCAAATCAGAGAGGACTTTGAGTGCCATATTAAGGAGTGAAGGCTTTATTTCCAGGCAATGGAGAGCCATGAGGGCTGGAGGAATGATATCATCAGAGCTATTATTTAGGCAATTTAATTTGGAACCAGTGTAAAAGAACCTTTTATGTAATCATTCAAGCAATGGACCCTTGCTATGTGCCAGGCACAGTGAGTGCTAGGTGCCAAGGATACAGAAATGACTTACACAACGGTCTAGGCCCTAAAGAACTTCAAGTCCGGTTGGACAGCCTGGAAGGAGAGACTGACTGGACCGTGGCGGGGGCGGGGGGGGGGGGGCAGCTGGAAAGCAGGTCTGACTCCACCTTCAGAATCACCCCCCCCCCCCTCACCCCCCCCCCCCCCCCCCTATCAGTTCTCACTTGGCCTGTTACAGTGGCCCCTGCTCCTCCCTCCTCTGCCCTGCAGTAGCCACACAGCATAAGTCTCAGCCCTCCTATAGCCACCCATCCTGCTGAGACTCACCTGTAGGGTCTGTCATGGCTGACTGGCCTCAAGTACAATATGACCCTGAATTTTTCTCACCTCCTCTCCTCTCCCTGCCCTCTCAGTCGCCTCCCGGCTATTCCTTTAACACATCACACACAGTTGCACCTCAGGCTTTTTGTATCTGCTGTTCCTGCTGCCTAGAAGGTTCCTCCCCTAGTTTTCCAAATGGCTTGCCCCATCCCTCCATTCTGGAGAGGTTTTCTGATGCAAAAAGCCCTCCACCCCACCCTGCATTACTGCTCTTTAAGAAATTCTCAGGCATATTATATTTTCTGGCTCCCTCACTAGAATATGCATTTAATAAAGCCAGATATTTTATTCTACCTTATTTTATCCATTGATCTATCCCCACACCCCATCACAGTGCCTAGCTGAGTAGGTTCTCAACAAACATTTATTGAATGGAAGGATGGATGGATGGATGGATGGATGGAAGGATGGATGGATGGAAGGAAGGAAGGAAGGAAGGATGGAAGGAAGGAAGGAAGGAAGGAAGGAAGGAAGGAAGGTTGGAAGGATGGATGGATGGATGGATGGATGGAAGGATGGAAGGATGGATGGAAGGATGGATGGAAGGATGGATGGAAGGA